>NC_045978.1:27830669-28130669 GCF_010909765.2 Amblyraja radiata | reverse complement strand
ATGGGTCTGGCAAATAAGATAAAAGACAACCCAAAGAAATTCTACGAGTACAGTGCTCAAGATTAACGGTTGCCCGGATGCCAATGGCCACCTAAAGTCCTGCCGGGCAACCTAGAAGCTGTGTCATTTTGCCCGGCTTGGCAAGCACCTGGGACACCTATCGTTCAACTCTGAGCGGGCCCCCCTCTCTATCTCTCTCTGTCTCCGCCCGCCATCCGTGTCTGGGCCGCCGGGACTCCGTTCTCCGGTCACTCCTCATCCGCCGGCAAGACCGGCCGCCCTGCACATGCACACAACCACGGCCAGCACATCATCAGCCATCCTGCACATGTGCACTGCCACGGCAACTGGTCGACGGCGGGCACATTCTCCCTCCCTTTGGTTTCCTGGTCCTCTAAAAATATTCCAAATGGAATTTAAACTGGAGGTGGTGGAGGGTCCACCTCCAAACTCTGAATAACAGCTTATTGCACTTTATCTGTTTATTTATTGTCTGTCTGTCTGTCTGTCTGTCTGTCTGTCTGTCTGTCTGTCTGTCTGTCTGTCTGTCTGTCGACTTGGACTTAAGCAAAAAAGGGTTCTTGGGGGAAAAAAGAGCGACCTTAAATTTAGTTGCGTCTGGTTGGGTAACTATGGTAGGGTGAAGACTATTCCATGCTTTAATTGTGCGGGGGGACTCCATGGAGCAGCCAGCATCTCTGGATAGAAGAAATTGGGTGACATTTCGGGTAGAGACCCTTCTTTAGACTCCGTCTAGTTTTAGTAAAGATACAGCGTGGAAACAGGACCAGAGAGCACCCATATTCAGGATCAATTCCGGGTCTCTGGCACTTTAAGGCAGCAACTTTATGACCAATGTACTGCCCCATAGTCTTGAACTAAATTAAAACATACAGTAGCTGTAAAGTGGGACAGCGTGACTTAGAGATTTAAGACTGAAAATGGATAGTTTATTTTTTTTAGTAAGCAAAGTTATCAACGTATTATTTATTGTGTGTTGGAAAATAAAATAGTGGCACAGCTGGTGGACTTGCTGCCTCACACACCAGAGATCTGTGTTCGATCCTGTCCTCGGGCACTGTCCGTGTTGAATATGCACATTCTCCCTGCAAGCATGTGGGTTTCCTCCCACATCCCAAAGACGCATTGGCTTTGTAGGTTAACTTGTAAAATTAACTGTAAAATTGCCCCTAATGTGTAGGGAGTGGATGAGGAAAGTGGGATAACAGAACTTGTGTGAATGGGTGGTAGACAAAAAAGCTAGAGAAAATCAGCGGGTGAGGCAGCATCTATGGAGCGAAGGAATAGACGACGTTTCGGGTCGAGACCCTTCTTCAGACTGATGTCACCACCAATTTTCATCCTGCACTTAAATTTACTTGGACCATCTCCGACACCTCCCTCCCCTTTCTTGATCTCAGTCTCCATCACAAGAAATAGACTATCGACTGACGTCTATTCCAAACCCACTGACTCCCACAACTATCTCAACTACACTTCTTCTCACCCTGTTTCCTGCAAAGACTCTATCCCCCTACTCACAATTCCTCCGTCTACGCCGCATCAAGATGAGGTGTTCCATACTCGGATAATAGAGATGTTCTCGTTCTTTAGGGAACGGCGATCTCCTGCAGGGATTGGTTGGGCTGAATGGACTTCCATTCCTTCTCTCCATAGATGCTGCCTCACCCGCTGAGTTACTCCTGCATTTTGTGTCTACCTTCGATTTTACCAGCATCTGCAGTTTTTTCGTACACATGGTCTGTTTCTCCACTGTACATCCTGTGAAATGCTTTTATTTTGAGAGTACAAATTGGGCATTAACATCACATCTTAAAGATGGTTCCCTCAATACTGAAGAGTGGTGTTCAGCTATTCAGGTTGAACACTGGCACTCCATCATGTCATAAATTTTTAGTGATTTTATGTTTTTGAGAGGTTCAACTTATTGACGCTACTCATATGTTGGACATTTACTTAGACTGGGTAATTTCATGGCAAATGTTATTAGATTATTTTTCACAACCATTATTTTTCAGGTCGAGACCCTTCTTCAGATGAAGAGGGGACTCGACCCGAAATGTCACTTATTCCTTTTCTCCAGAGATGCTGTCTAACCTGCTGAGTTAGTTCAGCTTTTTGTGTCTATTAACAAGTAATGTTATTTTTATCCAACCTTCCAACAATTTATACTCAAATATCACGTATGTCATTAATGTTTTTACAACACTTCTTTAATTTCAAGACCCCCAAAAAATCATAACTGGAAGCCAGTACAGTAGTTTTAAGAAATGTCCTTTTACTTGTGGTATTGCAGTTTGAATCCAGACATGAATACTGGGATCAAAAATCATTTTACTATTGGTGCAAACTTATAACTTCTACTATCACCTGCCTCTACTCATCTGTGTGTGGAAAACACTACAAAAACCATTTGTGGCTCTAGAATCACCTATTCCAATGTTCTTGGTTGTTGCCTCTCACTTTAAACTTAAACAAAGGCAAAACATTGCTGCCGGTATCTTCACACCATCCTATTCATCCTGTGCCAATGTGTTTCTTGAACTACATTGAACATGGTCTAATAATGCCTATGATTTAAAGTTCTTATTCTCTGTGTTGAAATCAGATAAAGATTTTTCTCATTATCTCTTTTATTCTTACAAACTAGTGCCATTATATTCCTTTCACTCTTTCCGTGACTGTCTCTTTATCCTTTTCAATTTCATAATGTTGCTTGCTTAATCATTTGCATTTAACTTTATTGCTCAATTATTTTTTTTAAAGTTATCTTGAAGTACCGTTAGTTGTATTGTACTATATTAATGATGCTGTATGTATGTGTTATTCTACTCCGTACATTCCACTGCTTTAGGCAGTATGAACTATGATGGCAATTTAGGTTTAGAAGAAAGTCCAAAAGCTTAACATCTTCTAATGCCTAATTTTAAATTTACTTCATAGCAAGTCTGAAATCAAATAGTGCACTATTATCAACGACCTTGACTCTTCAGTGAAATAGTCCACGTTTTAAAGTTCTACCAGGTTAGACATGGTGTTTATCCAAAGTTGCTTTACATCAATATAGTGGTAGAAATTAAAATGTATTTGCATTTATATAAATCATTTAGAATCTTATGCCAGTAAAATAGTACATAATTTTGAGAAATTCTAATGCCAGGACAAAGTGGCTAAGTGACACGAGAAACTGTCATCATACAGCAGTAAGGTAGATTCACTGTGCCTTAATTCAATGCAAATCAATCATGTCACTTAAATATTTATGTGTTGTTCTAAACTGGTCAAAATCAACAATGACACATTTTGTGACAAGGCTCCATTCAAAAATAATTGTTGGAACCGTCTACTGTGCAGAAATATTACAATGCTGGAATTAGGCTCACCCCTCTCTTTACCATGCAACCAAACGTTACATTTTATACAAATACATTGAATTTAGCATTCCTAGAATTATCAGTCATCAGAAAGAAACAAAGTTAAAGTCCCAAATATGCCAAACATAATTGTAGATGTAAAGATAGACACAAAATGTTGGAGTAAATCAGCAGGTCAGACAGCATCACTGGAGAAAATGGATAGATGACCTTTCAGGCATTGAAAAAAATGGAAGCAAAAAGCAGTACAATCTAGGCCAGCAACTGATGACCTCAGGCAAGGGAGTTCCCTGATAGACAATAGACAATAGGTGCAGTAGTAGGCCATTCGGCCCTTCGAGCCGGCACCGCCATTCAATGTGATTGTTGGATAAAGGTTAGAAAAAGAAGCAGGTGTGAACCCAAGAGGGATACATTTATATGAACCGCAAAGTTAGCTAATGGACTTTGAGGTGGGGGTGGAAGAGGAACCAGTGCAGTCGTTCAGGGGTAGTGAGTGGGGATGGTGGGGGGGGGGGGGGGAAGGGGAAGGGGAGGTGTTTGTCGAAATAATCGTGGATATGACTGGTAAGGTGGATTGATACAGTTCCAGCCCCAAAACTTTGTCTCCAATTAATAAGTCGATCTTGGTTACCAAAGAAAGCATATTATTAATGGAGCTCAGCTGACCATACTGCTCAGCGCGTAAGAAATAGCTCTACCATCACGCTGCTTTTATGAAGGGTGCAATTTCACCTTCAGAAGCAAGAGGGTGTAGATCACACTCCATTTGCAAGGGCGTCTCTCTCAATTAAAAGGATAACGATTAAACACGTTATAGACAAAGCACAGCAAATAGGAAACAAAATGCACTGTTGCTAATGTAATCCACGGTTACAATCCAAGTGGCGTTTTCTCCTCGAGTCCAGAGCTGCGGCTCTCAGGCTGCATTTTCTCGTCGATGTGAATATATTTCCACTGGCAAGGTGGCGATAACATTGCATGGTCGCGGAAAAGTTGTGTCTTTCTGGCAGCATGCACGCATTTGCGAGGGTTTTATTCCGCCATAATTCAGCGGCGTGGTGGCGGTGAAATATTAACGGTATATTTGAATGGGTTCGAAGGCAGCAGGAGATTATTCCACAGGTCTGTCAAAAAGATCAAGGGAAGACTCATGGGGTGAAAGGTCCCGAAAATTATTAAACGGGTGGAGTTTAAGGTCCAAATAATGCAGCAATGTGTGCACTTTAAATTCGGGTCATTGACCTTCCCCCATCCAGCATTAACCAGTGCACAAGTTTAGACGCCCCAAGGAAGGTACGTAAATGCCCTTCCAGCTCCAGACACAGCCGCCCATTCTTCCAGAGAGCAGTGCGCATTTTTCCTGCGCTCTGCACGTACACACATGCATTTTTCCCTTCATACAGGCTTTGAAATGCACGATGGGATATTATCATAAGATAAAGTACTGGTGTTAAATTAAATCTGTTAACGCCGGCAAAAGTAAAACCACACAATGTAAGACCTCGGATAAACTTATTTTAAAATTATACGGGAGTGGCAAACTTTTTTTCCCCTCCAAAATAAAAATACTGCGGGCCAGTGACAGAAAGCGACGTTGCAGCATTTTTACGCAAGTGAAATTCTGGTGTAACAATGAATGTAGTGCTCCAATAATCCCTGGAATCTAATCTTACCCTGGTAATGTTGCTCAGTTCTGGAGTACTCGTTTTATGCGGAATTGAAATAGATCTCACTGTTGAGCATTTGCAAACCCATGCCCATGGTCAGTGGAAACATTCCTATGAAAAGAAGATTGAAGCTAAAAATGTCCCGATGTGCATTCCTGAACCAGTACGGGCGCAGAAAGGAGGCAATGGTCACAGTGAGGGTGGAGAAGCAGTGGCAATTCTTTGTAGAAATGAGGGCGCACAGAGAGCGCGGTCGAGGTAGAAATGCAACGATTCTCTTTAGAAAATTAAGAATGCGGAGAATGAATTCTAAATGTCTGAAATTGGTAACACCTGTTGCCTGAGAACTTTCTTAGGTGGTTTGTATTTATTAACACATTGTGGCTAAATACGATCATATACTGAGTCCTTATTTACCACCCAAGTCTGCAATGTGTAATGTGAAGGAACTGCCGATGCTGGTTTACTTTGTAGACACAAAATGCTGGAGTAACTCAGGCGGCATCTCTGAAAAGAAGGAATGGGCGACGTTTGTTTTTATTTACTTTGCAGTTGCATATAATTGCTGTGCATCGCGCTCTCTTTGAGATACCACTTTGATTAGGAAAAGGGGAGATGCAACGAGACCTGGGTGTCGTGGTACACCAGTCATTGAAAGTAGGCACGCAGGTGCAGCAGGCAGTGAAGAAAGCGAATGGTATGTTAGCTTTCATAGCAAAAGGATTTGAGTATAGGGTGATTTCACGAAAGGTCACTGGAGCGTAAATCCCCACTCACGTGACCGAAAATTTTAACTGGGGGACAAGCGTCACTTCCGGTACATGGTAGTGGATGGGAAAACACGCACTTTCACACCCGTTAAAAACATCGAAAACGGCCAGTTTTTGAGCTGCAATTTACTGTGCCAGTCGGGGTGACCGTGAGGAACATCTACCTAAATTTACAGTAAAAAAAAGATAGAAACTAAGGTAAATACAAGAGGGAGCTGAAGGTGTAAATACAGCGGAAGTGCTAGCGGACTTTTTTCTTGGAGATTTAAAGATCCAAAATATCGGGAATTATCGCGTTTGCTCGCTGCATTTCATCAAAAGTGGCATTATTGACTTTTTATCTTTATTCATTTGTTATATGAAAAGTATTAAAAGTTAGAAACCCGTCAGTAAAATTGCAAAATCGCCCATGGTTCTCGGGTGGGTTTTAACATGCAAAATGAACACGCTTCTGAAGCTCCATTTACCATTTAAATAATCGTAAACTCTCAATGCGTTTGGAAATCAATTTTACTGAGATGCAAGCTTACGATTATTTAAATGGTAAATGGAGCTTCAGAAGCGTATTCATTTTGCATGTTAAAACCCACCCGAGAACCATGGGCGATTTTGCAATTTTACTGACGGGTTTCTAACTTTTAATACTTTTCATATAACAAATGAATAAAGATAACAAAGCCAATAATGCCACTTTTGATGAAATGCAGCGAGCAAACGCGATAATTCCCGATATTTTGGATCTTTAAATCTCCAAGAAAAAAGTCCGCTAGCACTTCCGCCTTTTTTACACCTTCAGCTCCCTCTTGTATTTACCTTAGTTTCTATCTTTTTTTTGGACTGTAAATTTAGGTAGATGTTCCTCACGGTCACCCCGACTGGCTCCGTAAATTGCAGCTCAAAACCTGGCCCTTTTCGATGTTTTTAACGGGTGTGAAAGTGCGTGTTTTCCCATCCACTAACATGTACCGGAAGTGACGCTTGTCCCCCAGTTAAAATTTTCGGTCACGTGAGTGGGGATTTACGCTCCAGTGACCTTTCGTGAAATCACCCTATAGAAGCAGGGAGGTTCTACTGCAGTTGTACATGGTCTTGGTGAGACCACACCTGGTGTATTGCGTACAGTTTTGGTCTCCTAATCCAGGGCTGCCAACATTGGGTGAGAGTTGGGAGTGAGAAATTGCGAGAGACCAAGCCCAGGGAGTATAGCGACGGGGGTGGGGGGGGGGGGGGGGGGGGGGGTGGGGGGGGGGGGGAGGGGTGTCCCCCTCCCATTGGAATTGTGCAATATGCAATATGGTGCATATTGCAGCGAGTCTTTTAACTTACACTTGAATACAATATATATGCTTTAAATTGGATTGGAGCGTTTTTGAAAGGGGGGAGGCTGTGCGATCACTGATCATTGGCCTTGGGGGTACCCGGTGAGGGAGTGGGGAGAGAGTGTGGAAGAAGGGGGTCCCCCCTCCCAGGGTAGGAACCTATTGAAATTTGATGTATTAAAATCATGTTTTAGTGCATTGTAGAAGTATGATTTCAATGTTTTTTGTATTAAGTATTTTTAAGGGAACTTTTTAAGGGGTAACTTTATCCACACAAAGGGTGATGGGTGTATGGAACAAGCTGCCAGATGAGGTAGTTGAGGCAGGGACCATCCCAACATTTAAGAACAAGTTAGACTGATACATGGATAGGACAGGTTTGGAGGTATGGATCAAAAGCAGGTGGCGTAGCTGGGACATGTTGGCGGGTGTGGGCAAGTTGCGCCGAAGGGCCTGTTTTCACACTGTATCACTCTATGACTACATTATACCTCCACCATTCATGAATGCTTCAAAATCAAGTGATCGAGTTTTATTGCCATATACTCAAGCATAGAAACATAGAAAATAGGTGCAGCAATAGGCCATCGGCCCTTCGAGCCAGCATTGCCATTCAATATGATCATGGCTATTCATCTAAAATCAGTACCTCTTTCCTGTTTTTTCCCCATATCCCTTGATGTTGTTAGCCCCAAGAACTAAATGTAACTCTCTCTTGAAAGCATCCAGTGAATTGGTCTGCACTGCCTTCTGTGGCAGAGAATTCCACAGATTCACAACTCTTTGCGTGAAGAAAGTTTGTCCTCATCCCAGTCCTAACTGCCCCCCCCCCCCTTATTCTTAAACTGTGACCCATGGTTCTGAACGCCCCCAACATCGGGAACATTTTTCCTGCAGTTACAGGAAGTGAAAATCTAGCAGGCAAGCAGGATGCTTTCTCCAACCACCCCCATTTGAAGTCCACTATCTTCCACCGTTCCTACCCAGTGCTTGGTACTTACTTCCAGCAGCCACTGGTTGTCCTCCAGGATGCACTCTCTATCCTCTCAACCCCCCCTCTCACTCCCCCTCTATCTCTCCCCTCCATCTCTCTTTCCCCCTATCTCTCTCCTCCCTCCCTCTCTGTCTCTCCTCTCACACCTATCTCTCCCGTCTCCCCCCTCTCTCTCCCCTTCCCTCTCTCTTCTCTCTCCCCCCTCTCTCTCTCCCCCTCCCTCTCTTCCTCCTCTCTCCGTCCCACCTCATTCTCCCCCCTCTCTTCGCTCCCCTTCCTCCCCTCTCCCCTCTTTCCCCTCTTTCCCCCCCTCTCTTTCTTCTCTCTCCCCCTCCCCTCTCTCTCCACCTCGCTTCCCCCTCTCTCTTTCTCCCTCCCTCTCTATCTCCCCCTCTCCCTCTCCACACACTCTCCCCTCTCTCTCCCCCTCTCCCTCTCCACACACTCTCCCCTCTCTCTCCCCCATATCTCCCTCCCACCTCACTCCCCCTTGCTCTCTCTCCCCTCTCTTTCTCCTCTTTCACTTCCGACGGCCCGGGACACTCGCACTGTCCGGAGTGCTCCATGGCCGAAGCTGTAGCGAGCGACTCGCTAGCCGCGCAAATACTCGTCAGCCCCGCAAACTCACCAGCCCCGGCTCCGTATCCGCCCGCTGCTTCCATCCCTCCCTCAGCCCCGGCTCTCCAACACCCGCGGACCATGCAGTTTATCCGAGTTTTGAAATTTTTGTTGATCACACAATTTCTCACCACAGAGCGTGAGAAATTTCTGATCAGCGTGAGGGCGTGAGAGTTTGCTTGAGGGCGTGATTCTCACGCTCAAAGTGTGAGAGTTGGCAGCCCTGCCTAATCTGAGGAAAGACATTCTTGCCATAGAGGGAGTACAGAGAAGGTTCACCAGACTGATTCCTGGATGTCCGGACTTTCATATGAAGAAAGACTGGATAGACTCGGCTTGTACTCGCTAGAATTTAGAAGATTGAGGGGGGATCTTATAGAAACTTAATAATAATAATAATAATATCTTTTATTCTTACAAAATTCTTAAGGGGTTGGACAGGCTAGATGCAGGAAGATTGTTCCTGATGTTGGGGAAGACCAGAACAAATTTAAGGATAAGGGGGAAATCTTTTAGGACCAAGATGAGAAAAACATTTTTCACACAGAGTGGTGAATCTCTGGAATTCTCTGCCACACAAGGTAGTTGAGGCCAGTTAATTGGCTATATTTAAGAGGGAGTTAGATGTGGCCCTTGTGGCTAAAGTGATCAGGGGGTATGGAGAGAAGGCAGGTACAGGATACTGAGTTGGATGATCAGCCATGATCATATTGAATGGCGGTGCAGGCTCGAAGGGCCGAATGGCCTACTCCTGCACCTAATTTCTATGTTTCTATGTTGATAACGTTGTTTCATGACCCTCTCGAGATGTGTCTGAAGTGAAGCATTTGTTTTGCAGGACATTCAACACACAAACAAACTTACAAACTTATATTACTATTATTTTTTTTATTTATTTATTTATTTATTAGAAGTAGACATATTATACAATGTAATTACATATTATAGTAGAAAAAAAACTTTTCATATACATCAGTCATACATTATTAAAATTTTCCATTATCAATTACTTCTGCTTCTAGTATTTTTATTTTTTATAGAAAGCGAGAAAAAGAGAGGGTAGAAAGTTACAAATAAAAAAGAAAGCAAAAAAAAAAACACAACAGAAAAACAAGGGAGGTGGAATGGGTTACCTGTGATACATCAATGGAGATAGGTTCGTAGGTTATAAAGTATAGAGTATAGTTTTTCATCTGTTCCTGAGTTCAAGTTTCAGCTGGGTCCTCGTGCTGTGCCAGTCTATCCCTTCAGATAGTTAATGAATGGAGCCCAAATTTTATGGAAAAGATCTTGTTTGTCCATTAAGACAAGTCTAATTCTTTCTAAGTATAGGGTCTCCGACATTTCCGTAATCCACATTTTGATTGTGGGGGTTGTAGGGCCTTTCCAAAATTTTAATATTAATTTTTTTCCGGTTATTATACTGTAATTGAGGAAGTTTCTTTGGTTTGTTGTGAGTGTTAAGCTTTGTTCTGATATTCCAAGTATTATTAATTTTGTGTCTGGGTCCAGTTTTGTATTAATAACTTTTGAAGTTATTTCAAAAATATCTGTCCAGAAATGTTTAAGTTTTATACAGTTTGCAAAAGTATGTGTTAAATTAGCCTCTAAATGTAGACATTTATCACAAATAGGAGAGATTTGTGGGAAAATTCTATTTAGTTTTATTTTAGAGAAGTGTAATCTATGTAAGACCTTGAATTGTATTAAAATATGTCTGGCATTTAATGAACATTGATGTATTTGTTGTAAACTTTCGTCCCACATATCTTTCGTGATAGGATGACCTATTTCAATTTCCCATTTGTATCTATGTAGTTCGGTCGGTGGTACCTCGTTATTTAGTAGGGTGTTATAAATATAAGCTATTAGTTTTTCAGTATTAGGATGCTTGTTCAGACACTCATCAAGAATTTCTGATTCCCTATTCTTGTAAACTTGTGTATTAGATTTAACATAATCTCTAATTTGTAAATATCTGAAAAAATTATTTGAGTGCAGTCCATAATTCAGTTGTAACTCTTGAAATGAAAGAAAAGTACCTTTCCCATAAAGATGTCCTATATTTTTGATTCCATGATTTTTCCATTGTGTGAAACCTTTGTCCATAAAGAATGATTTGAACAAAGGATTATTTACAATGGGAAGGCAGAGTGGTATATTATTCAATTTTAAATCTTTTTTTATTTGTTTCCAAATTCGTATTCCACTATGTATTATGGGGTTTACTTTATAGGTTTTTTTGTGCTGTTTTGTGGGGGCAAATATGATCGGTCCAATTTCAAAAGGTAGACAGTCTTCCTTTTCCATCATTAGCCAATCTGGTTGTTGGTCCATTTCTTCCAGCCAAAAATTCATGTTTTTAATATGGACTGCCCAAAAATAAAATAAGAAATTTGGCAAAGCCAGACCTCCATTTATCTTTGATTTACATAAGCGTTTTTTACTTATTCTATGATTCTTATAATCCCAGACAAAACTTGTAACAATGGAGTCGACTTTTTTGAAAAAGGTTTTTGGGATATATATCGGAATTAATTGAAATAGGTACAGTAGTTGCGGTAAAAAAATCATTTTTATAGCATTAATTCTCCCAAGCATTGAAATGGGGAGTGTTTTCCAGTATTGAATATTCTTATGTAGTTTATTCAGTAAGGGTGGGAAATTTAGTTTAAATAAAGAGGTATATGTCTTAGTTACCCAGATTCCTAAGTATTTAAATTTATCTTTAACTATTTTAAAAGGGGATTGTTGTATTGTATGTAAATTAAATTTTGTTATTGGCATGATTTCGCTTTTATTCCAATTGATTCTATATCCCGAAAACTGACCAAATTGAGTTATTAGATTTAATAGGTTTGGAATACTAGTTTCTAATTTTGTAATATATATTAGTATATCATCTGCATATAAGGAGATTTTATTCCTTGTGTCTCTAGTATTGTATCCAAATATTCCTGGATGGTTTCTAACGCTTTCTGCTAGGGGTTCAATTGCAAGAGCAAATAATAGTGGGGATAGTGAACATCCTTGTCTACAGCCTCTAGAGAGATTAAATTTAGTTGATAACATTTTGTTTGTTAATATTCTAGCTGTTGGGTTAGAATATAACAATTTAACCCATGTACAGTACTTCTCTCCTAGTTGAAATTTTTCCATCACCGAAAATAAATATGGCCATTCTACCTGGTCAAATGCTTTTTCAGCATCTAACGAGATAATTGCTAGCTCTGCGTTGGGGATTCTATTGGAGTATATAATATTAAATAATCTTCTCAGATTAAAAAATGAATACCGTTTGGGGATAAACCCTGTTTGGTCAGGATGTATTAATTTACTGATCACTAAGCTCAATCTTTTAGATAGAATCTTAGTTAATATTTTCTGATCAGTATTTAAGAGGGCTATAGCTCTGTATGAACCTGGGTCTTCAAGATCCTTGTCCGTTTTTGGTATAAGTATGATTGTTGATTCATTTAGAGTTTCTGGGAGTTTCTGTTGAGTATAAGCATATTTGTACATTGTCTGTAGGCGTGGGGAAAGCAAGTCATAAAATTTTTTATAAAATTCCGAATTTAGTCCATCGGGTCCTGCCGACTTTCCATTTTTTAAGGACTTTATTGATTCTTCAATGTCTTTTATCGTAATTTCAGCCCCTAGCAATTCTCTCTCTTTCTGATCTAGACCCGCAAACTTACAATTCTGTAAAAATGTTTCCTTTCCCGTTGATTGTTCTGTTATTTTAGATGAATACAATTTTTGATAGTATTGTAGAAATCTATCATTAATATCTTTAGGCAATGTTAATGTTTCTCCCTTATCTGTTCTAATTTTGTATATTGTTTTTTCCCCGTCCAATTTGCGAAGTTGACGCGCTAATAGTTTTTGTGGTTTGTCACCAAATTCAAAATTTAATTGTTTTGTATGTTGATAAAGTTTTATAACTTGGTCTGAATAAATCTTGTTTAATTTATATTTCAATACTGCAATTTTATTGTGTTTTATCGTGGATGGTGCTGCTGCATTTTCTGTGTCTCATTGCTTTATTTCCATTTCCAGTTTCTTTTGTTTGGCCCTATTCTCTTTATTAAAAAATGATTGGGAAGAAATTAATGCTCCTCGTACAAATGCTTTAAATGTTTCCCAAAGAAGCGAGGCAGAGATTTCAGGGCTATCGTTAGCCTCAAAAAACATTTTAATCTGTTTTACTAGATATTCATTACATGACTTATCTTTTAAGATTTGGGGATTAAATCTCCATTGTGACTGTGTCTCTGCCATTCCGTTTACTTTGATCATAAATGTTAATGGGGCATGGTCTGAGATTATGATGTTGTGATATTGTGAGTTATAGGTGAATGGGATAAGTTTTGAATCTACCAAAAAATAGTCTATCCTTGAGTAAGTTTTATGTACTGGTGAGTAAAATGAATATTCTCGGCCCGATGGATTTTCAATTCTCCAAACGTCCTTAATATTAGTGGTATTAATGTATGAATTTAAAAATTCACTTGATCGAGATTTTAGTTTTCTTTGAGTTGATGATCTGTCCAAACAAGCATCCAATGTACAATTTAAATCTCCACCAATTATTAAGTTTTGTTGTGTACCTTCCGGGATATTGTTAAGAATTCTCTTAAAAAACAGAGGGCTATCAAAATTTGGTCCATACACATTGAGGAGAGTCACCATTTTTTAAGTATAACTCCCCTATTATTATAATATATCTGCCTTCAATGTCTTCTATCGTTGATATATGTTTAAAGGGTATACCTTTACGAATTAATATTGCAACACCTCTTGATTTATGTGAGAATGAAGAATGGTACGCTTTAGCAATCCATTTTGCTTTCAGTCTATGTTGTGCTTCCTTTTTAAGATGTGTCTCCTGGAGAAATATTATATCTGTTTTCAATGATTTTAAATGTGCTAACACTTTGCCTCTCTTGATAGGTTCATTAATTCCTTTAACATTCCAACTACAGAATTTAATTCCCTCACCCCCAATTTTTATATTCATGTCTTGCATCTTGTGATTAAGTGGTAGAGCAGATGATTCAGCACACTCAACCCTACCTTATACTTGAACTTCAGGTAGATGAATTTTAGGTCACGTCTGTTTTCCATCCGAACGTATCTCCTTAAATAAAATATGCAATTCCATTCCATATACAAAATATAATGTGATATAAGATAAAAAAGGTGATAGCTAATAGGGTTAGTAAAGTGTGGAAAGTAAAAAAGAAAAGCAACTACAACTACAATTAGTGCAGTTAGTGATAGCCACCCTAATGTGGCTAAGCATCTATGGACTTCCGTAGCTTTTGGTTTATAAAAATACTAGCTCCGTGCTTTCCTTAAAAGGAAAGTTTCCAATTCGATGCATACAATTTGTGGGGGGGAAAGAAATATTGATTATATTCCATTAATGGTATAATTAGTAGTCTCAAATTGAGATATTAGTTTTGTATAATCTAAACATTTATCAAAGAATAATCAAAAACGAAAACATCAGGGCAAGGGCCATCAGACATTTCTCATTATAAAATACCTGAATCATACTTACTTATATTTCATACTTTTAATTAATTCTTAAATAATCTAAATAATCTTGTTATCATTAGTTAGTGTTAGTTAATATTCTTGATTATTAATAGTTGTTAGAGGTTAGAGGTTAGTACTAGAATGTTAATTTTATATATATCCGTTGTAGGAAATATACCCAATTCTTATTGCGAATTTTAGGCAACTCTTAAATATAATAGTTTAAAGTTTAGAGTTCCATATCTTCTCTGCGAGATAGCAGAGAAGATATCCGGGTAGGTGTTAAGAGTTGAATATTTTTCAATCTTCGATCTTGTCCTCGACGTTCTTGGCAAATTCAAATGCTTCCGTGTGCTTGATGAAGAAGTATTCCTTCTTCTCGTAACTGACTCTCAGTGTTGCGGGGTATAACAGTCCATATCTCAGATTCTTTATGTTCTTCAGTATTCTTCTTGTTTCTGTGAACAACGCTCTTTTCTTAGCAACTTCCACGGGGTAATCTCTGAATACGCTAATCTTGTCTCCTTCATATACAAGATTTCTGCTTTTACCAATTTTCCTCATCATGTCATCCAATACATGGTCATATTGGACCTTTACTATCATTATTCTTGGTCGGTCGCCCACCTTTGGGCGACCCACTCTGTGCGCTCGGGCAAGTAATGGCGCCTGATCCAGGTTCAAAATTGTTTTCAGTACTTCTGCAGCAAATTCACGGGGGTCACGAGTCCCCTCTCTGCCTTCCTGGATGCCCACGATTCTTAAATTCTGACGCCTCTGTCGTCCCTCCAAGTCTGTACATTTTTCAGTTATTTGATACAATAACTTTGATAGGCGTTGGTTCTCAGTGATGAGTTGTTTTGTAGTTGCGGTGCTTGTCTCAGCAAGTTCCTCAAGTTCTTTTACAATCTTGTAGTGTTGGTCTAATGTCAGGAGAATAGGTTCAAGTTTAGAATCAAATCTGGATTCCATCTTATTCAGTTTTTCATTTACTTCTTCAACTTTTTGGGTCATATTTCTTTCCATTTCTAATTTCCAGTCTTCAAGGACTTCGTGTACCATCTCTGTAACATCTTCTTTAATTTGGTCTTTCATTTCTTTTTTAAAAGATGCTAGATCCTCTTTAAATTTTATTACTATTATAACATCAGAGGAACAGCTAGTGTTCTATGTTAGTACTTCCAGGGTGATGACTGACAAAGAGGCGACAGCACTTGATCGTCATCGGCGGTCACTCGAAACGAGTATGACTGTCCTTTCCACTCCATAGGGTCGTCTACTTGTGGGTCTGTAGATGTCTGTAGAGGCAGATCCCCGATCCACACACCTTGGTGCAACATGAGCAGTGGAGACTGGCGGTGGTTGGTAGTCGTCGAGACCCCATCTCTCTCTCCTTACGGTGCTGTCGCTTTGTCTCTGGGACACGGCGTTCCATTTCGCGAAGTGCATCTCCTTCCTGCACGGATTTCCTCCAGGAGCGCCTGTCCAGTGCAATGTGCTCCCAGTTGCTTGATGCGATATGGAATTTCTTCAGACTGTTCTTGATGTTGTCCTTGAAGCGTTTCTTTGGCCCGTCGGGGGCTCGCCGACCTTTCTTCAGTTGAGAGTACAGGATTTGTTTAGGGAGACGTGTGTTGGACATGCACATGACATGGCCAGTCCATCGAAGTTGGTGCTGCATTATTGTGGTGGTTATGCTGGTCATGTTGGCTTCCTCCAAAACGCTGATGTTGGTGCGTTTGTCCTCCTAGCTGATCCTCAGAATCTTTCGTAAGGATCTTTGATGGTATTGTTCCAGGGCTCTCAGGTGCCTGCTGTAGGTGGTCCATGACTCTGCTCCATATAACAGGGTGGAGAGCACAACGGCTCTGTAGACCAGCAGTTTTGTTTGAGCCTTTAGGTCTCGGTCTTCAAAGACTCTTGTCCTGAGTCTGGCCTAGGCCCCGCTGGCACAACCTCAGTTGATGGTTGACCTCAGAGTGGATGTCAGCTTTTGAGGAATGCTGCCAAGGTAGGGGAAGTGGTCAACGTTTTCAAGAGTGGTGTCATCCACTTTTATAGTGGACTGGGTAGACAGCTGGTTGGGTGGAGGTTGATGTAGGACCTGGGTCTTCTTGATATTTAAGGCTAGGCCCATGGCTCTGTATGCCTTGGCAAAGGCATTCAGGATGCCCTGAAGGTCTTCTGCAGAGTGTGCTGCAATGGCGCAGTCGTCTGCGTACTAAAGCTCCATGATGGCGGTGTTACTGACTTCGCTCTTGGCCTTCAACCTATTAAGGTTGAAGAGCCTACCGTCAGTTCTGTAGAGGATTGGGATCTGCTGTGGCAGCTCTTCACCAATGAGGTGAAGTATGGCAGCAATGAAGATGACAAACAGGGTGGGTGTGATGATGCATCCCTGTTTGACCCCCGTTTCACAGTGAAGGGCTCGGACTCAGAGCCGCAGTTGCTGAGCATTGTGACCGACATGCCATCATGTAGAAGCCTCAATATTCTGATGTACTTGTCGTGACAACTGTACCTTGATAGTATGCTCCAAAGAGACTGGCGGTCTACCGAGTCAAGCCTTTGTCAGGTCTATGAAGGCCATGTACAAAGGCTGCCTTTGTTCACGGCATTTTTCCTGGAGTTGGCGTGCTGTGAATATCATGTCTGCTGTACCTCTGGATGGGCAGAAGCCACACTGTGATTCTGGGAGTACCTCCGCAGACAGTGGTAGAAGTTGGTTTGCGAGGACACGAGCTAGGACTTTGCCTGTTGTTGACAGGAGCGAGATGCCCTTCTTGAAAATGGTCACTATTAGAGCATCCCTGGATTCCGAGGGAAGTTCTTCTTTTTCCCAGACCTTGAGAAGTAGGGCGTGGATGTGGTACAGGAGCTTCAAGATACCTTTAAGATCTCAGCTGGGATCCCATCTGGACCGGTGGCCTTGTTGTTCTTAAGGCTCTTGATGGCATCTTGAACCTCTGTCATAATGGGACTTCTTCCATGTCTTCTCTGATGGGACTCTGGGGGATGCGGTGGGTAATGTCTGGTTCAGTTGTGGTGTCACGGTTGAGGAGTTCCTGGAAGTGCTCTTTCCATCGGGCATTAATGGACACATCGTCCTTCAGCAGTTCTTGTCCGTCATTTGAGCGCAGGGGGGGGTTAAACCGCAGTAACTTGGACCATAGACGGCCTTTGTCGCGCAGAAGAAGCCTCTGGTGTCACCCGAGTCTGCCAGTCTCTGGATTTCCAGAGCCTTATCTGTCCACCAAGAGTTCTTAAGCTCCCTCACCCGGCTCTGGACGTCCGCCTTGGCTCTGGAGAGTCGCTCTTTTGGCCTTGCAGGTTACATCATTTTGCCAGGCATGAAAGGCTTTCCTTTTGGAGATGAGCTGTTCTATCTCTGTGACATTCTCGTCAAATCAGTCCTGGTGTTTTCTGGACTTGCACCCAAGGATGTTTTTACAGGTATCAAGGATGGTGGATTTTAGTCGGCTCCAGTGCCCTTCAATATCATCAGGATATTCCTGTTGGAGGCGTTCCCCAAGAGAAGCCTGAACTCGTTGCTGGGTGGCAGTTGCTTCCAGGCTTTCAAGGTTCAGCCTTGGCCGAATGTGCTTCGTTTGAATCTTCCTCTTCCTCTTGAGTTTGATGGACATCATGGTGCGGATGAGACGATGATCTGTCCAGCAGTCATCTGCATTGATCATGGCCCTTGTGATGTTCACGTCACAGCGCTCCCTGGCTCGTACAATGACATAGTCAATGAGATGCCACTGTTTGGAGCGTGGGTGTCTCCAAGATGCCTTTGTTTTTCTGGTGAAAGAGGGTGTTAGTGATGATAGGTTGTGCTGAGCACATATGCTGAGAAGCAGAGCTCCATTGGAGTTGATGTTCCCGATGCCTTCCTTTTCTATGGTACCTTCCAGAGGTGTTGGTCCTGGCCGACCCTGGCGTTGAAGTCTCCTAGGAGAAGAATCTTATCCTCCCTTGGGATTTTAGACAGTGTCTTGTCCAAGCAGGCTTAGAAGGTCTATTTTACTTCCTCTTCAGAGTCTAAAGTAGGGGCATAGGCACTCACAAGTGTTACCATCTGGTTGTTGGCAAGCACCAGACGGATGGTCATGAGACGCTCACTGATTCCCACAGGAAGTTCAGAGAGGTGGCTGATGAGCTGGCTCCTGATGGCTAACCCAACACCATGGATCCTGGGCTCATCAGCAGCTTTTCCTTTCCAGAAGAAAGTGTAGCCGCCCTTCTCCTCCTTCAGTTGTCCTTCATCTGCCCACCGGGTTTCAGAAAGGGTCGCTATGTCAATCTGACATCTTCTCAGTTCTCTTGCGATGATCGCAGTTCTCCTCTCTGGTCTGTTACTGGTTGCACTATCAATCAATGTATGCACATTCCATGCTCCAAAGTTCATATTCATATTTCTGTGTTTCTGTGGTGATACCTCTGGGCGCGGTAATCCAGTCGGTAAGTTTGAGGCTATTTTTAGGGCACCATTTCTAGTCCTTTCCCCAAGTGGGGTGAGCAGATTGGATCCTAAAGAGGACTGCTCAGTTGTGGTTGCAGCTGCCGAAGGGCTCTTCTGCCTCGTTCCAAGAGTCCAGCGACTGAATCTAGCACCCACCGCCTGATGTGCCAGCTCATGACCAGGGGCTTCCAGATCTCACAATCCTGCCCCCGTCGCCACTTGCTGATCGCCATAGGACTTAATCCAGGGTGTTAGGTGGATTCCCCATAGAAGAGCCCTTTGGCAGCTGCACCCACGACTGAGCAGTCCTCTTTAGGATCTACTCTGCTCACCCCACTTGGGAAAAGGGCTAGAAAGGGTGCCCTAAAAATAGCCTGCCTCAAACTTACCGACTGGATTACCGCATCCAGAGGTATCACCACACGCGGTCAGAAACTCACATTTCGTCTGAGGTTCTTTGATGCTAATTTGACAATTCTCTGTCAATGCCCCAAGAGTTTGAAGAAGTTTAGCTTTTCTCAGAAACAAGTCTTCTTTCAGTTTAAACAGTATTCTGGTTCTCATCTGTATATGAGAGGTGGTATGGTAGAAGCATGTAACAAAATACTTACTAAATCATTGATTACTGGAGGATATGGTGCATTTTTACCAGTTATGAACACCCTTGGCACATTTCATCAATACAGGTACCACATTATTTATGGTACAATAATTCTGTTGGATTTTAGATTCATTGACAAGAATAAACAAAACTGTAATGATTGTGATACCTGTTGCCAATAGTATGTTGTGCATTTAAACAAACACATCTACTCAAAAGTAGCTTCTGAACATTATGATTTTGAATGAATGTCTAAACTTTTATTTAAATAGAATCATGTCAGTCTGAAGGGTCTCAACCCAAAACATCGCCCATTCCTTTTCTTCAGAGATGCTGCCTGGCCCGCTGAGTTACTCCTGCATTTTGTGTCTATCATGCCTTAAGAATAGATAGATAGATAGATAGATAGATAGATAGATATGCCTTTATTGTCATTCAGACCGAAGTCTGAACGAAATTGCAGCAGTCATACATATAATACAATAAAAAAACAACAATAAACACATATTAACATCCACCACAGTGAGTCCACCCAGCATCTTCTCACTGATGGAGGCAAAAGTCTTAGGTCTGCAGTCTCTTCCCTCCTCTTCTCCCTCTGCGCTGAGGCAATACCCCCCGGGCGATGTTATGAATCAGTCCCGCGGCTCAAACACGGCCCGATGCATGAATCAAACTAAGGCACAATTTAGTGAGGAAGCTTCCCACAAAAGACATTAGAAATTAAATACAAAAAGATAGGTTTGTAAGTGTTGACTGTTTTTATTGAGTTATTTAATGGCAACTCTTACACCAATTCATAACAGTTCAATCTTTATCAGGTAGAACATAATCATTTTACCTCATTTACATTGATTTCGGTCCATTTATTTAGTTCTCAACATGAACACAACTACATTTCAAGAATCTTCAAATAGCCCTTGATTTGTAATTAATTTTTGCAACTGGATTGACTGGCAAGGTCATGTTCAAACGATGTAACTCTTGCTGTACTGAAAACTGTTAAAGTGACTTTAAATAAATTCCATCTATAAATTGGAGATGGAAACATGCGGACAAAACATAGTAGTGTGAAGGAAAGAACTGCAGATGCTGGTTTAAATCGAAGGTGGACACAAAATGCTGGAGTAACTCAGCGGGACAGGCAGCATCTCTGGAGAGAAGAAATTGGTGACGCTTCAGGTCAAGACCCTTCTTCAGACTGATGTCGGGGAGTGGGCAGGACAAAGATAGAATGTAGTAGGAGACAGTAAAATGGGTGGGAGAACTGGGAAGGGGGAGGTGATGGAGAGAGAGGGAAAGCAAGGGTTATTTAAAGTTAGAGAAGTCAATGTTCATACCGCTGGGGTGTAAGCTCCCCAAGCAAAATATTAGGTGCAGTTCCTCCTCCATTGTCAGAGTGAGGCCCAGGACAGAAAGGTCAGATTAGGAATGGGAGGGGGAGTTTAAGTGGGACAACAGATGGCACAATGGGCTAAGTGTTTGGCTGGCGACCGGAAGGTAGCCGGTTCGAATCCCGCTTGGAGTGTATACTGTCGTTGTGTCCTTGGGCAAGACACTTCACCCACCTTTGCCTGTGTGTGAATGTGTGAGTGATTGGTGGTGGTCGGAGGGGCCGTAGGCGCAGATTAGCAGCCACGCTTCCGTCAGTCTGCCCCAGGGCAGCTGTGGCTACAGAAGTAGCTCACCACCACCGAGTGTGACTGAGGAGTGTATGAATAATGCGATGTAAAGCGCCTTGAGTATTCTAGAAAGGCGCTATATAAATCCCATCCATTATTATTATTATTATTATTATTATTAAGTGTTGAGCAACCGGGAGATCAGGTAGGCTAAGGCAGATTGTACGGAGGTGTTCAGCGAAACGATCTCCAAGCCTGCGTTTGGTCTTGCCGCGATGTACAGGAGTTGACACCTGGAACAGCGGATATGGTAGAAGAGGTTGGAGGGGGTGCAAGTGAACTTCTGCCTCACCTGAAAAGACTGTTGGGGTCCTTGGATGGAGTCGAGGGGGGAGGTAAAGGGACAAGTGTTGCCTCTCCTGCAGTTGCAGGAGAAAGTACCTGGGGAGGAGGTGGTTTGGGTGGGAAGGGACAAGTTGACCAGGGAGTGGCGGAGGGAACGGTCTCTGGGGAAAGCAGAAAGTGATGGAGATGGGAGGATGTGGCCAGTAGTGGTATCCCATTGGATAGTAGTGTGATGCAATCATGTATCCTCGGCCTGTCATTGAATGCACTTAGTCATCTACCATCGAAACCTCCAGAATCCAAATAATTAGGCTGTCATGAAAGTTACACACCCAACCTTTTCTACATTTAAAATACTTCCTTTAATCATGCACGTTCACGCTTTTATTTGCAGCAGTCCGACTGCAGTCCACTCCTCGCAATTCATGTTACAGACAATGGCAATGCAAGTCTTAGTCTACGCTCACCCCACGGCAGTGACCATCTCGACCTGATGGCAGTGCGCACCCACCTGTACACCTGACCCGGCCAGTGGGACTACAACTCCCAGGTTGCACCGCGGGCGGGGCGCCGGTGCGCACGCGCGATGGGCCGCCTGCTGTGGGAGTGTTGGAGATTTAAATAAACAAGGAGCAACATGGCGGCGCTTTGGCTCGGCTTATTTCGGCAAACGAAGGTCAGGATACTGGACGGTTTCCGCGACTAACAGCCCGCGCTGGTAAGTGGGCGCGGAGGCCGCGTGGAGGGGGAGGAGGTTGGAGGTCGGGCAGGGCGGCGGGCGCGTTAACCCTCTCCCCGCCGCCTGCTCTTTGTGGAGGAGCCGCTGCTTCTTTCCCGCTCCTCCTTCAGCCTCCCCTCCCCGAGCCCCGCGGCCGCCCTCTTCCCCTCCCCGAAGTTACACGCGTGGCCCCTCACATCAACCTGTTAGTCGGGGCGGCCTGGGGAGGGGGGGAGGATGGGGGGTTGCCGCCATCTCCAGCCCCCGCTGAAGGTCGGCCGGCCGGCCGGTCGGCGAGGCCCTCCTGCCCCGCTCCCTCTCCCCCCACCGACCCCGACCGCGTTCTCTCGCTCTCGCTCTCTCTCTCTCGAGGTCGAGGGGAAGAACGCAGCGAGGATAGCAAATCACCGCTTTTACATTTTAAACAAATTAAAACCCATAAAGATCTTGGGTTCGAGACAACTTAATTACTGGGACTGAAGTTGGGAGCGAATGCCCGCCCCCCGACCCTCGCCCATTGGCTTCCTCGCCCCTGCCCGCCCGCCTGCCTCAGCCCGGGCTCGCATTGGTGCTCATCAAGCGGTCGCCATGGCGTTGCCGTTCCTGTCACGTTGGTTTGGGCTTTGGGAGGGATTTTAATTACAGTTTCGGCGTGAATCTTAATTGCGCTTCTATGTAGCGTTCAAACAACAATAACAACATGGGGAGGGGGAGGAAAAGCGCAAAATGCCCCCTAGGTTGTTCTGCTGGTCTGCAGTCGTGAGGACGGTAAGGCTAGGAAGACTATCTTGCAATTGTAAGCAAAAATGACTCGCGTTTCTGACAGCTAGGGAGGAAAAAAAGGAGACAAAAGCGTTAAACAAAGATGTATTTTGTCATCCTCACGTTAAACTAACACGCGAATTACAATGTACTCTGAGCTGCACAAAACATGGAAACTGCCATGCTGCGAAAGGGAAAGGCATCGGGAGGCAGCTGATCTTTTTAGTTGAACTGAAATGCTCAAATTGTTTAAAATACAGAGATTTAGAATAACAACACCATATATATTCAGCATTTAATGGGTAAGGCACAGATCATAGTATGTTTGTTATACTTCAGCAATCATGTAAGGGCATTGATTGTGAAGGAACACGGGTGGCGTTGGTCTATGAGTGCAATAGTCCACATGTGCTTTGGATCTTTTTATAAATCTGTTGGATGATCCTGTTTTTGATCATTGTGTTTTTGCACTGATTGCTGCAAGCAATCAAATTCTGTTCTGACTGACATTGCTCATCCTAAAACAGACCAGGAATTGGACTTAACGTGTTCCTAAATTATGCAATGTGACCATTAACCCTTTGCAGAAAGAGGAAGCCAGATGTGGTGCATGCACGCATTCTTATGAATGTAGTCAATTCTTGAAATGTCATTTCTATTTATACTTTT
This sequence comes from Amblyraja radiata, assembly GCF_010909765.2. Lineage (NCBI taxonomy): Eukaryota > Metazoa > Chordata > Chondrichthyes > Rajiformes > Rajidae > Amblyraja > Amblyraja radiata. The sequence goes on along the minus strand of NC_045978.1, from coordinate 28,107,180 downwards.
CATTTGTCAATGCAGATCCCAGAGAATCTCCAATGTCTAAGTTTCTGATTAATGCTGTATTTTTGCTTTTCTCCATTTGTTGTTTTATGAGGACAGTACTTGTATTTTCCTTGCAGTAAAACAATATTGAATGTTAACTTTGGATTAATTTACAATTGAGATTAAGATGTCAGGGTTTAGAAGTAGAATATTTATAGCTGTGTCTGGAGTGACCAAAAACTGCTTTTTTTAAATCGCTGAGAATTATAATAATTATTTGTATGTTTAGAATATTAGGATGTAGAGACAACTTAAATGTCATTGTAAAAAATGAGTATGAAGAAATATAATGTCTGCAGCTATTAAAGAAACACTTTGCACTACCTGAAGTACATATGTAAAAAAACATATAGCTTACTTTGTTAATTTTGGTATATTTTCTCAGGAGGTCATAAACATTTTCATTTGTCTGCTATTTGGAATGGGGGGGAACTAAGTTCTGAGATATGGATGGGATAGGCTGTATAGAGGTGGGTGTTTTAGTTCTCAATTTTTTTAACCTTGTGCATAATTCAACATGATGGCACCTTTATGGCTTGCTTCAAATTGTGGATGTGCAGACAACAGTAGGATAGGCTTTTGTGTTGTTGAATCTGCTGATAGTAGTTTGAGGGACTGACTTTTGACTTGTTATTCATAAGCGGTTGTCATTGGTGTGTTTGTTGATAGACAGCTGCTGAAGTACTGGTGGATCTGACATCTACATCTTGTACTTACTGGCAGGCCTGTTAGAACAGTTTGCAGATACTTTTTGCATATTTCTGGAGGTTATGGCATTTATGTGTGCAATGTCCCACTTTATTTACTTGATACTAAGCCTTTCTAATTTGACCGACTGTTTTTTGGAAATGGTACTAAACTATCTTACTTTTTAGAATGTAAGCTTATATGAATGACCGTGGATAATTGTGATAATTTCCGTTGTTTGCTTCATGTTAAGTAGTGAGGAGACGTGTAGGGAAAAATACAGATTCAGACGTGAACAAATGTGCAAGTAGATTTGTTAATGCCCATGAAATATGCCTGCTAAGAGGTGCCCAAAACATGTATTGCAATACTAGCCAGACCTTGTTTGGAACCAGTTCCCTTTCTTCTAACTTTCCAAAGCTGAAAAATGTCATGCTGTATTAGTGTTTTAACATTTGCAGCAGAAATAATTACTTTGTTTCCATGTTTCAGGCATTGGTAAATTAATTAAGAGCTACATTTAAAAAAAAAAAAAAATTATTTGAATCTTTGATCTTACTGTTGTGGTTAGTACACAAGAAGGTATGGGTGTGTGTTTTAATAGTGACTGCTAAAATTATGCAAGAGTTCTTCAAGACTGACCTGACTGCATTTTGTTTTGAACAGCTGGTAGTTATTTGTGTGCAGGTTAAGAAGGTGGATGTCAGATTTTCCTGTCACTTCAGTATAGCAACTGTCTGCGCACAATTGTTATGTCGAGCTGTAACAGTCAAGGATGTTGTTATAGTAACAGTTTTAGATGACCTCGCATTGTATTTAGTTTGATTACATTTACAATCAAAGGTGGTTAGGGAAAAGTACCAGGGTTACAATATCTACAGCATCGTGGACGCTGAAAAATATTATTGATAGTTTCTGCTTTCCATTTTGTCATATTTATGCCAGTGATTACTCTGCTTTTTTGCATAGGATAGGATCTTCACATCAGTGAATATTGATGTGTTGTGCACTAGTTTTTAGATTAAAATTTAATGCGTACTGCATTGGGAACTGTTATTTCTTTATATTGTACAAAAGTTTTAATTTTGATTTGAAGCAGCATTATTAAAACTTGATGCTTATCATATGACTAAATATTGGGTTTGATTTAATTGTTTGCGGTGTATTTTAACCTGAAGAAACATTGGCATTTCACCGAAGAAATTGATCCAGATTTTAATTTGGCACAGTATCTATTAAGCAAGTGGCATTTAGTTATAATATTTTATTTGCTCCAATGTTAAAAGCATTTGGTGAATATTTATTCTCTCCTTAGCCCCATTTTGTGAACTAATTTCTCATGTCTCCTCACTTAGCCTTCTTCACACATATGCAATGTTCCTGACATTTAAAATAATTGTGAGTCTGTGAAATGGTTGTCTTAATATAACAGATTATGTACGAATGTAACAGTTCCTGCAGTGTTCTAGCAGGTACAGGAAGAAATGTAATTTACTAGGTAATGAATCTAAGCCATATTTAGTGTATACGCAGCAAATAATCTGTGGTGAATGTTTTGCACAAAAGCTGTATCATATATTCTGTAGAGCAAAAATTCAATGTTTCACAGTTTTCCTTTCCCATTCAAACCACCCCCTCTCCGGGTATTCAACCCTGCAACCACAGGAAATGTAACACCTGTGCCTCTATCTCCTCCACCTCCATCCAGGGATCCCTGCAGTCCTTCCACGTGAGACAGAGGTTTACGTGCTCCTCCTCTAACCTCATCTACTGCATCTGATGTTTCCTATGTGGCCTCCTGTACATCAAAAACAAGTGTGGACTCCGTGACTGCTTTGCCGAACACCCGCACTTGGTCCACCAAGGTTTATCAGATCTCCCAGTTGCTATCTCCACTTCTCATTTGCATATTGACCTTTCTGTCTTGGGCTGCTTCAGTTGCCAGACTGAGGCCACACGTAAACAGAAGGCACTGCACTTTGTATTCTGTTTCAGTAGCTTACACCCCAATAGTATGAAAATTAAATCCTCCAAATTTTGGTAACCTTGAACAACCCATTTCTCCACCATACCCCTCTTTCTTCCCCATACTCCCTCCCTTGTGCCACACCTGGATTCACACCTATTCCCCCCCCCCCCCTCCCCCTCCACTTGCATTCCTTCCTCATGCTTCACAATTCACAACTCTTCAAACCTTTTGTGCAGCATCTTCTCCTTTTTTATTCTCTGGCTTTTTTTCAACCACCTGTCTATCAATCCCCCCCCTCCCCTCTCCCTCCCCCCCCCCCCTCGCCTGTATCCACCTGCCATGTTTTGTTCTGCCCCTCCTTTCTTCCAGTTTGCTCTCTTCCCCCAATCAGTCTGAAGAATGGTCCCAACATAAAACAACGCCTATCCATGCTGCCCGACCCGTTGATCGGTCCTGCTCTTTGTGTCTTTTTTTGTAAACCAGCATCTGCAGTTCCATGTCTCTACATACTAGACTAAATGGGACCCGTTGGGTCCCAACATCACACAGGAGGGCTGGTCACCAACGCAATATTCCACCTCTCCACCAATTCCAATATTGCTCGCCAGTGGGGGGGGCTTTCTGTTGCGCTAGTATGGGTGTTGTGGGCCGAAGCTACTGGTTTCTGGTGGGCTAGTATATACATTGTGGGCCGAATGGATTCTTGGGCTGGCAGCCAAATGTTGCAACGATTTTAAAAGCCAAGCCAAGGCAAACAATTTGGCTGAAGCCACCCGACAACCAAAATTCATTTTGTGAACACAAACTTGTTAAAAAGGCAAACAATTGGGCTGCAGCCCCCCCCCCCGACAACCAAAATTCATTTTGTGAACACAAACTTGTTAAAAAGGCGAGGCAAACAATTGGGCTGCAGCCACCTGACAACCAAAATTCATTTTGTAAACACAAACTTGTTAAAAAAAGGCGAGGCAAACAATTGGGTTGCAGCCATCCGACGACCAAAATTCATTTTGTGCACAGAGAATGGGGATTTAAAAAAAAAACATTAATATCTCTCTGATTTTTCATCGATGGGAAAAATCCTCCGGTCCCGGAAGGCGGAGAAGGGCTCTGAGCAAGGTGGCCAAATATGACGGCCGTAGTTGGCGGCGTTCTCTCGGAAATCTCGGCACAGTGGGCCAAAAGTGGTCAAGATCAGACTTTTAGTAATATAGACAATTAAGCCATTTAACCCATTTCTCTTTTGTGGCTTTTTTGAAAGACCATCCTATTCTTTCACCACAGCCTTGTAAATGTTTCCTTTTCAAATATCTACCCAAATCCTAAAAGTCTTTAACAAATCTACTTCTGTCAACTTTGCAAGCAGTTTATTCTAGATTGGAATATCTAGTAGTTTGCAGCATATGTTTTAAGAGCTACTTTTCCCACTCCTCCAAATTGGGAATTTCCGTTCTAGCTTAAAACCAGGCGCAGAAATGCAATGGAAAATACAGCGCCCTCCATAATGTTTAGGATCCATTATTTATTTATTTGCCTCTATACTCCACAATTTGAGATTTGTCATAGAAATAATCACTTGTGGTTACAGTCCACATTGTCAGATTTTAATAAAGGCCATTTTTATACATTTTGGTTTCACCATGTAGAAATTACAGCAGTGTTTATACATAGTCTTCACCCCCCCCCCCCCCCATTTCAAGGCACCATAATGTTTGGGACACATGGCTTCATTGGTGTTTGTAATTGCTCGGGTGTCTTTAAATGCCTCATTAAAACAGGTATAAGAGAGCTCTCAGCACCTAGTCTTTCCTCCAGTCTTTCCATCACCATTGGAAACTTTTCTTGCTGTTTATCATCATGAGGACCAAAGTTGTGCCAATGAAAGTCAAAGAAGCCATTATGAGACTGAGAAACAAGAATAAAACTTTCAGCCAACAGCCAAATGTTAGGCTTACTTAATGATGTTTGGAACATCATTAAGAAGTTCAAGTTCAAGTGAGTTTATTGTCATGTGTCCCTGTATAGGACAATGAAATTCTTGCTTTGCTTAAGCACACAGAAAATAGTAGGCATTTACTACAAAACAGATAAATGTGTCCATATACCATTGATATAAATATATACACACATGAATAAATAAACTGGTAAAGTGCAAATAACAGAAAGTGGTTATTAATAATCAGAGTTTTGTCCGAGCCAGGTTTAATAGCCTGATGGCTGTGGGGAAGTAGCTATTCCTGAACCTGGTTGTTGCAGTCTTCAGGCTCCTGTACCTTCTACCTGAAGGTAGCAGGGAGATGAGTGTGTGGCCAGGATGGTGTGGGTCTTTGATGATACTGCCAGCCTTTTTGAGGCAGCGACTGTGATAAATCCCCTCGATGGAAGGAAGGTCAGAGCCGATGATGGACTGGGCAGTGTTTACTACTTTTTGTAGTCTTTTCCTCTCCAGGGCGCTCAAATTGCCGAACCAAGCCACGATGCAACCGGTCAGTATGCTCTCGACTGTGCACCTGTAGAAGTTAGAAGAAAGAGCTTACTAATCGCAAAGAGACTGGCAGACCAAGGAAGACCTCCACAGCTGATGACAGAAGATTTCTCTCTATAATAAAGAAAAATCCCCAAACACCTGTCCGACAGATCAGGAGTCTGGTTTAGATTTGTCAATGACCACTGTCCGCAGAAGACTTTGTGAACGGAAATACAGAGGCTACACTGCAAGATGCAAACCACTGGTGAGCCGCAAAAATAGGATGGCCAGGTTACAGTTTGCCAAGAAGTACTTAAAAAAGCAACCACAGTTCTGGAAAAAAGGTCTTGTGGACAGATGAGACGAAGATTAACTTATATCAGAATGATGACAAGAGCAAAGTACGGAGGAGAGAAGGAACTGCCCAAGATCCAAAGCAAAGCACCTCATCTGTGAAACACGGTGGTGGGTGTGGGCTGGGCATGTATGGCTGCTGAAGGTATTGGCTCACTTGCCGTCATTGATGATAAAACTGCATATGTATAATGCAGCTATCATTATATCTATTATAGCATAATGAATTCTGAAGTGTATAGACACATCCTATCTGCTTAAGTTAAAAAAAAAATGCCTTAAACCTCATTGGCCAGCGGTTCATTCTACAGCAAGACAATGATCCCAAACATACTTCTAAAGCAACAAAGGAGTTTTTCAAAGCTAAGAAATGGTCAATTCTTGAATGGCCAAGTCAATCACCAAATTGAGCATTGCTGAAGAGAAAAATTGCTGAAGAGAAAACTGAAGGGGACTAGCCCCCAAAACAAGCATAAGCTAAAGATGTCTGCCATACAGGCCTGTGTCTTTTTACAACACTGGAGAGTTTTTGACTAACAAGATTAGTATTCACTTTTTTTACACCAATATGCTGTTCTTAACAAAAATCTACCCATCATATGAAACCTTATAAATAGCAGATATAAATTAGATAACTTGAAGACCAAAAGTCAAAAACTTTGTTCATAACAGAAAAACATTCATCGTTTTCCCACCATTTTGGACACCAAAAGTGTGACATTAAAAACTCTGCCACATTTAGTCATGAATATTTAATTAATAAATAAGCTTCATATGGCCCTTCATACATATACGTTTTGATAATGGTCTAGGGAAATATCTTCTGAGAAAAATACAGTAACATAGAGGTAATACAGTACAGTAAAGATCCCGTAAAGGTCGTTGTGCTTGGTGACCATTGTCACAACGACTGTTATCGGGGTCGGTACCCCAGTAAGTTAAATCACGGAGGCTCCAAACCTCTAACAGGGCTCCCGCTTAACGTTTTTTCCCTGTTGCCAGCCGGGCAACCTTGGCAGCTTTTTAGGTTGCCAAATGACTGTTTAGGTGGCTTGCATGACGCGTGCGATAATGTGCTTGGTCGAAGTGCGTAGTTACCAGTCGGAATTATGCTCAAAGAAGCATTCACATATTATTTCTGCTTCAAATAAAGTCACAGACTAAACATTCACCAATCAAGACATGATATATACCACAATGACATGCAGCAAAATTATAATACAGTATCTCAACTCTTTTTACACATTGCAATTAATGCAATTTCTATTATTTCTTTCCATTTCCAAACAAAAATGTGGTTGATATAATGATATATGCTTAACCATGCACACTACAGATTGATGCAAGCATGTTTTCTGTGAAGGACCGAAAAGTATTATGACATTAAAATATGCTATATTTTCTTATATTTGTTGTTGATACTATGTTAGTCATGAACCCAATAAAGTGCTTGTAAACTTTTTTGAAGGAATTTGAAATTTGACCCCATTTGTCACATTTTGTGTGCAATATTGTAAAAAAGACACAAGCTAAAGATGGCTGTAATACAGGCCTGGCAGAGCATCACCTGAGAAGACACACAATAATCCATGAATCGCAGTCATTGCATGCAAAGGATATGCAACAAAATACTAAACATGACTACTTTCATTTACATGACATTGCTGTGTCCCAAACATTATGGTGCCATGAAATGGGGGGACTATGTATAAACGCTGCTGTAATTTCTACATGGTGAAACCAAAATGTATAAAAATGGCCTTTATTAAAATCTGACAATGTGCACTTTAACCACATGTGATTTTTTTTCTATTACAAATCTCAAATTGTGGCATACAGAGACATTTAAATAAATGATGGGTCTTTGTCCGAAACATTATGGAGGGCACTGTATGTACATGTGTGTAATTTGAATGGACTAGTTTAAGGGTATGTTTTCATCAATATGAATTATACTTTCCTGTTCAGAATTTGTGCTGTTTCGTGGAGATGCCTCCAAGAACGTTCAATTTAAACTGTCTGGTCCAATGAGGTGCATTTCAATGTATCCGACTATGGATTAATTTTAGATTACGGTTGCCAATTCAAATGTAACCCAATCTTGTAGTATTTTTAGTTTTGTGTATTTTTATACATTGGAGCTCCTACTCGAAGGGATGGGTCTTTAGGCTGGAGTTAATGTTGCTCTATGTCTCCTCAATAGTGACAATTTGGTTCACTTCTTGGTTTATTCCCAAAATGCAAATTAAAAAAATAAATTTGGGAGATCATATTACATGCTGAGCTTGCACTATTAAGGCATAAATATAAAATGGTGAGGGAAAAAGAGATTCATTTGAAGTATGCATATATTTTTGGAATGATGCGTTTGAACATGTCGTGTCAGTGATGGAGGTAAAAAGGGTTCAGTAATTTGTTTATTTATATGTAGCCAGGACAGTAAAAACATCTAATGAGGCTAAATACTGTGCTGTGGAATAATTACATTTCATTTTGTAGGCAGAGATTCATAAAATGTAGATCATGGAATCGGTTGTCTGGCTTTGGATTAGATAATGAGATGCATGCTGATGTTAGATATGTAGTATTTTGACTGTTCGAGCTCTCCATAGGTAGGGCTTGGTGAGCAAATATTTAATCTGCTTAGCTGTGTAAATAGCTGACCGTGTAAAGAAATTTGTGTGGAAAAGTGCTGCTTCAGCAAAATTGGGATTGAACATGTAGGGTGGGGCTGATGCATATTTTTTTTAAATGACGAGGGTATCCTCTGCTGCAGAAACTACTAAATGATTTAATCTGCTATTTATTTTAGTTCTGTTGATTATCATTCCTTGAAGTGCATGAATATTGGTCTTATTTATCTGAACAGGATTAATTTTGAAAAGAAATGAAATATGAATAGCTGAGATTCAATTCTGTTCTCATTTTATAAAGCTCTACGATATGGTGGTGATAAATGTCACTATTTATAGAACAATTCAAACAGATAGCTATTTCTTCCTTCATTTTACTCTCACTTCTTCCTTCTCCTCCTTGTCTTTGCTCCTATCACCTATGAAGCAATTTAACATTGCTGTTGTTGGCTTGGACATAAGTTCGGCTTGATGATGGGTCCCAGAAATAGATTGTTTAATTTCTTTGTAAAACAAATCCATCTGTCCAAAACATTTAGCCCAGAAAAATACAGATTATTCCCATATTCAATTTTGTATATTTTACAGCTCTTTTTGAATATCTTCCTTTAACCCTGCTCTAATGCTCTAGAATTGGTGTTGGGCAATATCCAATAAGTGACTTTACTGTATTGCAATGCTGTGCATTTGGATTGCCCAAAGCCATGTACTCAAGTAATTCTGCAACTATAAATAACTAAAGAGTGTCTAATTTTCATATGTATCAGCAACGGAACAATGAAATTATTCCTGCAGCTTTAATGCAATAACACAACAAACAAGTATACACTAATTAATAATACAATAAAGTAATAATCAGTAATACAAAGTAACTGGACCAGAATAGGACAAAACCAAAGTATGTAGTGCAACCAAAACAAACTTCATAGTGGACCACAGTTGCTGAGGTGGGGTTGTGATTAATGTTGGGCAGTGTTCAGGGGTCTGAAGGCTGCTGGGAAGAAGCCATTCTCGAACCTGGAGGTTACTGTTCTCTGGCTCCTGTACCACCTTCCCAATGGTAGTAGTGAGTTGAGCATTGCCAGGATGGTGTGGGTCTTTGATTATATTAGCTACCTTTATGCGGCAGTGCCTCTTGTAGATACTTGGTGGGGAGATCAGTACCCCAGATGGACTGTCACTGTCTCCCACTTTCTGCATGCTCTTTTGTTCCTGGGAATTCGAGTTACCAGACCAGGCCATAATGTAATCAATCAGTATGCTTTCTACAATGCATCTATAGAAGTTGATAGATTATCTTCTGACAAAGTCGAGGAGTAATGAGGTTTCTTTATGATTGCATCCATTGCTGGTCCTAGGATAGATCTTGGAGATGAAGATGCCCAGGATCTTGAAGCTGTTTATTCCCTCCACTGCTGTCCTGTTGATAAAGTCAGGAATTAGCTCCTTGGACTTGGTAACATTGGAAGCAAGATTGTTGTTCTGGCACCATTCAATCAGATCATCAATCTCCTCCTGTACTCTGATTCATCATTACCCATTATTCATCCAACAATGGTGATATGGTTGTGAATTTAAAGATGGCATTGATGCCTGGCTGGCTATGCAGTCAAGGATACAGATTAGTGCAGGGGACTGAGCAAACACCAAAAGGTGTCCCATTCTTCATGTAGTAACTTTCAAGTGTATGTAAAAGCTGCATGTTGGCAGCCTTTAAATTCCATATCAAGAACGTGATGCAGTAAAATTCACAAGAGCTCATGCACAGGATTTTCCTCCAGTTTTCCCAATATTCTTAATAAATTTGCTTCCAAGCAAACTTATTTCTTGCCCTATGACCAATCCCCTCCAAACCAATCTCCTTCACCCAACAGCTCCAACATATTCATCTGCTAGGAACCTAAATACTCCCACAATCGTCCTTTTTAATGTAATTTCTTTATTAAAACCAACCCTTGTAGCTTTAGCTTGTATTTTGCTGTACCTTGATATCAATTTTTGATTTAATAATGCTGCAAAATGAATGCAAGTTGTTAATGTTTTGGCTAAAAGTGGGGAAACAGCACATGATCAATTGTTTTTGACACAATTCCTCATTAATTTCAAATTAATTTAGGGTCTTCCATTGCAAGCAATTTTAGAATTTAAAGTTTAGCTTTAAGAATTGGAATTTGGAGGTTCTTGTATTTTGTCGATTTTTTTTCTGAAGCTTTTTAAGTTGAGTTCAGAGTAGGAAAATAGTTTCATTAATAAAAACAGAAAATGCTGGAAACGCTCCACAGATCAGGCAGCATCAATGGAAAGAAAAACAGACGCAATGTTTTGGCTTGAAGACTTTGTCAGAACTGGAAAAAGTTAGAAAATACTTAAGTTGTAGAGAGAGTGAAATAGAGAGGGAGTTTTGCTCTGGGAATGAGCTGCAGATAGTCATTCAGTTGAAGGGGGGAAAAGGCATGTAAAAATCCAAAATGTGGAGCTTGATGGAAAAATCCTGAAGGACTCGCTGCCGTAATGGAAAAAGGAAAACCGGAACCTATATTGTAGATGGACCATGTACAGAGAAACTGACCACAAAATAGAGGTCGTAGAATTCAATTACCTGGAGTACCAAAGACTACCACATGAAGAGAAAATACACGAGTTGTGTTTCCTCAAACTTTTGTTGGGCCTTGTTGCAACAGGGAGACGCAGTGGTAGATTTGCTACCTTACAGCGCCAGAGACCTGGGTTTGATCTTGACTGCAGTTGCTTGTCTGTCTGGATTTTGTACGTTCTCCTGCGTGAGTTTTCCCCGGGAGCACCAGTTTCCTCTCACACTCCAAAATCATACAGGTTTGCAGGTTAATTGGCTTGGTAAAATTGTACGTTGTCGCTTGTGTGTGTGGATAATGTTAATGTGCGGGGATCGTGGGTCGGTGCGGACTCGGCGGGACGAAGGGCCTGGTTACGTGTTGTATATCTAAATGAAAAAATGAAACAGTCCAAAATGTCTCAGTGGGAGTGGGCTGGTGAATTAAAATGGCAGACAATCGAATGCTGAGAGTCTTGCCTTCAGGCTGAATGCAGGTGCTTCAGTCTCTTGGGGAATTATCTAGACTGACCCATTGTCTGCTCATCAGTCCGCTCTTGCAGCACCAAACCTATTTCTTAATTATCCTTTCTCCTGGTCCAGTGTCTTTCATCTTGCACCTGTGACACCTCCAGTGCCCTTTGCCACTTTAGATTATCAGTTCCCTGGTTTTAATCGATTTATCTGTACCACTGATTAACAATTGTTTTTACAACTGCAAAAGGTACCTGTATGGTCTACGTGGCTCCTTTCTTCCTTGAAAAGAGACTCAACCTCTGCAGCCTCTTCTCGTGTGTTGGAATTACTGTATCAGGCCATGATGCAACCAGTCAGGATTGTTTCATCAATGTATCTATAGAAGTTTGGCGTATTCGGTGCCTTGCTGAATCAGTTCAAAGTTCTAAGAAAGTACTGGTATTGGCTACCATCTTTGTGATTCCCAAGAACGTGCTACTCCCAGTACAGATCATCTAAGATGTAAACTGAGTTGGAATTTCCTACATGTCTCCACGACATACACACCAATAAAAATTAGCACACGGCTCCTCATCTCTGAACTCAATGATTGGTTCCTGGGTTTTGTTTCCATTTGCATGAGAATGTTCGCATTTGTTCCCATCTCCTGATACTGACTGAAACCACCTGTCATTCAGCTAACAGAGAATTTGTAGATGGCATTGCAGCTGTGTTAGAAGGATGAGAGGGAATCTTATTGAAACATATAAGATTATTAAGGGTTTGGACATGCTAGAGGCAGGAAACATGTTCCCGCTGTTGGGGGAGTCCAGAACCAGGGGGCACAGTTTAAGAATAAGGGGTAAGCCATTTAGAACTGTGATGAGGAAACACTTTTTCACACAGAGTGGTGAGTCTCTGGAATTCTCTGCCTCAGAGGATGGTGGAGGCCTGTTCTCTGGATACTTTCAAGAGAGAGCTAGATAGTGCTCTTAAAGATAGCGGAGCCAGGGGTTATGGGGAGAAGGCAGGAATGGGGTACTGATTGTGGATGATCAGCCATGATCACATTGAATGGCGGTGCTGGATCGAAGGGCCGAATGGCCTACTCCTGCACCTATTGTCTATTGTGTTTAGCCACACAATGATCGACGTAAAGAAAGTAGAGTAAAGGGATAAACGAACAGCCCTAAGATGCACCTGTGCTAATGGTCAGTGTGGAGGAGATATTCCTGGTTTGCACTGTTTGAGGTCTGCTGATGCGGAGGCCAAGGATCCAATTGAAAAGGAACATCAAGGCACAAGTCTTGCATCTTGGGGGATAATTGAACGCCAAGTTGTAGTTGATGAGCAGCAGCCTAACAGATGTGTTCCTGTTATCTAAATGGTCCAGTGCAGAATGGACAGCTAGTTAAATTGCATCTGCTGTTGACCTGTTGTGGTGATAGGAAAATTGAAGGGAATCCAAGTCATCGCTAAGGCAGGAGTTGATTTGAGCCATAGTCAATCTCTCACAGCTTTTTAAATGGTTCCTCTCTCTTTTCACTTTCTGGATCGTGCTATCTCAACTTCCGTTTGGGCATGTTTTTGCAGCCCAATGTTACAATTTCGGGAAATTTGATTTCAGGTTTTTAAGATGGCACAGTGTTGCTGCGGTAGTGTTGCTGCCTTAAAGCGCCAGAGATCCGGGTTTGATCCTGACCGTGAGGCTGTTTGTACAGAGTATGTACATTCGCCTTGTGACCACGTGGGTTTTATCTGTGTGCTCTGGTTTCATCCCACACTCCAAAGATGTACAGGTTTGTAGGTTAATTGGCTTCAGTAAAAATTGTAAATTGTCCCTAGTGTGTGGGATAATGCTAGTGTCTAAAATTAGCTCACTTATTTTTCAATAGTGCAGTCTGATTTCCTTTTTGTCACATCCATCCCTCTGCTTCCAACTACAACTTAAAATTGTTATTTTCTTGGTTCTCTGGTTATGATGTAAAGTTTTTTTGATCTGAAATGTTTAACTTTGTCTTTCCACAGAAGCTGTCTGATCTGCTGAGACTTTCTGGCATTTTTTTCTGATTTTAGTTCCAATGTGCTTTTTTTGTTTTTCAAGTAGTACCATTTAACAGTGTAAACTCTCAACTGCTGCACTTTCTCTGTTTGAAATTGCAAAGCATGCCATTGTATTATTACATTTCATTGTGGTTTACTTTGACTGCTGCGACCATATGGATTTTTACCATAATCTATCTACTTGAAAGTAAAAGCCATAAAATCTGAGTCGTGGTGTCGATGTGACACTTACCATTAGCCATGCTTGCAGCTGCTTAGAGCTTTCATAATTTTGTGGCAATTTAAAGTTGTTGGAGAACTTTTTGAAGCTCCTCTGGGGATGTGGGGCTTGTCAGAACAGGTCAGCATTTTTCGTGAACCAATTATGGTAAATTTAGAAATGAAAGTAAATTCTACATAGAATGAACACAAAATAAAGTGAAAGGGCAAAATATAGGGTGAGTGAAGGAAGTTGAATAAAGTAAATTAAAAAATTAGTGCAAGAATGTAATTATAAATAAATTAGACTCCACACTTGTGAAAACTGTCAATGCTGAAGATACTGGTTTATAATAGTTAAAATTCTTCATAGTTTAAAATGTTATTGCATTTCAATGTGTAATACCTAATTTGTATTTTGGGGTTAACAGGTGGCAAAGTAATTCAGTCTCCATGTCCATTATTTGAATGTTGGGCCAACTGAGATGCCAGTGAGGCACAATTTCTGAAGGAACCAGGTGAATCCGAGAGATCAAGTTTATTTTGGGAACATAACAGCCTGAGTTCAGATGACTAACATTTCTATTTAAACTATTTAATTGTAAGATTATCAAATTTCTTCACAAGCTGGATTCACCAAATACAACTGTTTGGCAAAGATTGAATCTGATTGCATATATCTTCAACATACTGTTTTCGAATTGTCTGATTATCTATTAGACTTTGGGTGGAAATCCGACAATAAAATGGTATGCATGAGAGAGAGGCACTTCCATCTGTGTTGATTGCCAACATTGCAGTAAGCATTCCTCCCTTTGGAAGCCAAGTGCTGATAACCTTTCAAGTTAAGAATAGTTTATGCAATTTATGCTGATTTTCAGTATTCATACTTTTCTTGAATATTGGACCTAGGCAAATTGCATGAGAGGATGTGTGTTGATATTTTCAATGCTTGATCTGAATTCACATGGAGATCATTATAATTTGTCTTGCTATTTTATATATTGGTAAAGTTTAGAAATAATTGATTTGAATCTTACTCATAAAATGTTATAGAAAAATTCTGTAATGTTGCATTTTTGGAAGTCTAACATGGGCAGGACCCACACAGTGGTAGGGCTCTGAGGAGTGTTGTAGAGCAGAGGGATCTAAGAGTGCAGGTGCATGGTTCCTTGAATGTCGAATCGCAGGTTGAAAAGGTGGTCAAAAAGGCATTTGGCGCATTGGCTTTCATCAGTCAGTGTATTGAGTATTGAAGTTGGGAGGTCATGTTGCAGTTGAATAAGATGATGGCGAGATGTATTTAGAGTATTGTGTTCAGTTCTGGGCACCATGGTATAGGAAAGATGTTGTCAAGCTGGAAAGGGTACAGAAAAGATTTACGAGGATGCTGAATAGTTAGAGGGTCTAAGCTACAGGGAGAGGTTGAGTATGCTGGGACTCAATTCCTTTGAGCACTGGAGGATGAGGGGTGATCTTTTAGAGGTGTATTAAATCATGGGAGGAATAGATCGGGTAGAGTTTCTTGCCCAGAGCAGTTGAATCAAGGATCAGAGGACATAGGTGAAGAGAAAAAGATTTAATAGGAATCTGAGGGGTAACATATTCACACAAAGGTTGGTGGATGTATGGAACAAGCTGCCAGAGGAGGTTGTTGAGGCTGGGACTATCCCAACGTTTAAGAAACAGTTAGACAGGTACATGGATAGGACAGGTTTGGGGGGATATGGACCAAACGCAGGAAGGTGGGACAAGTGTAGCTGGAACATGTTGGCCGGTGTGGGCAAGTTGGGCCGAAGGGCCTGTTTCCATGCTGTATCACTCTAAGACTGCGGCTAGTGTGTCAGAATTATCCAGAGTATAATACTCGATGAGGGAAGATGCCAAGTATAGAGAAGTTAGGAAGGCTGGTGGGAAATGGGTAGACATATATGAGAGACATGAGAAAAAGGATTAGGCAGATTAAGCCAGGTGGGGGGGAATGAGAAGGTGAAATAGATGGGGGAACAGAGGCTAGAAGTTAAGTGAAATCAGATAAGGGAGTGGGCGATGGAACCAAGTGAGGGGGAGGGGGGAATAGGACAGGGAGGCTAAAGGAGAAGAAACACAGATGTGTAGGTAGTGGGCAGATGAAGCCAGCTGAGGACGGATATCAGATCAGATAGGAGTGGAAAGAAACATGGAGGGGGGGGGGGGGGGGAGATTTGGGGGGTTAGATTGGTGTATACCTCCAGTATGTTCAACCTGGGTAACCCACAACCTAATGGTATGAACATTGAATTTTCCAATTTTATGTAATCCACACCCCTGGGTTTTTCCACTCCTACTTGTTTCCACCTATCGCCCACAAGCCCCTGTCTCGAACATTGAACAGTACCACACTGAGAGTCAAGTGACCCGTTGCGAACATGATGCCAAGTTAATCTAATCTCCTCTGCCTGCACATGCTCCAAATCCCTCATGATGAAAAACAAATAGGTCTTTTTTATCTTCGCTGGAAGTTTTTTCAACAATAAATTGCTGGTTTTAGGTTTGGGATTACTTTTTGTAGTTTTACCATGCTGTTTGACTGTAGAAAATGAAACTTAAACTTAATCTATTTGTTATGAAGACTTTGTAAAATTGCTGGGTATCACATGTTAGGCTTCTCTTCCCTGACCCATGCATGTAATTTTCTCATTGTGACATTCCACATTGCTCTTGTGGTTTCCACTATTCTTGCCTCTGTTTACTGTAATATTTTTTCCCGAATTACTTTTCATAACATGTAAGTTATACAATGCAGCTCATGGTATTTTCTTAATTCACCGTAACAAGAATTTGAAATACTTTGCCTGCCTGTGCTCTCACCCTTCTGCCTGCCACGCAATCTGTCGCTCTCTCCCCCCACTCTGCCTGTCCCTCAAGTGCTTTTTCTCCCCTCTGTTTGGCCATTGCGTGAGTTCTCTCTCCCTTCAGCTCTCTATCTCCCCTCTGCCTATCCCCTGTATCACGCGCTCTCTATCTCCCCTCTGCCTGCCCCCCCAACAAGCGTGGTCATGTACCCTCTCTTTCTCTTCTGCCTGTCCCCTTGGTGCACTCTCTCTCCCCTCTATCTACCCCTCTCTCGTGTGGCCTTTCCTCTTTCCTGCCCTCTCTGCTGTGCGTTTTCTCTCCCCTCTACCTGCCCCCTCTTTCTCACATGCTCTCTATCTCCCCTCTGCATGCTCCCTTTCTTGCATGTGCTTTCTCTCTCTCTCTCCCCTCTTCATGGCCCCTATTTCTCTCTCTGTCCTCTGCCTGCTCCCTTTCTTTCTCTCACTCTCTCTCTCTCTCTCTCGCTCTCGCTCTCGCTCTCGCTCTCGCTCTCGCTCTCTCGCTCTCTCCCTTCTGCCTGCTCCCTCTTGCACTTTCTCTCCTTCCTGCCTGCCCCCTCTCCTCTCACTACAAAAATAGCTTATGAGTAAGCCATAGCACATATTTTATTTTATTCTGCCTATTATTTTATAGAAGTTTAAATCAGTTTTTAATGAAAGCTGAACAACTCTTACTAATCTGATGTTACCAGCAGGAATTCACAATGATCTTTGTGCTGTCTCATTAACAGATGGAGCAAAAAGCTTAAGCAGGAGTCCTAGAGCTTGTCATGATAAAAAACGACCTGAAGAAATGGCGGTTTGTCAGGATGGACTATAATTCGACTAATGAATTCAATATGTGTGCCATTTTCTTTTGCGCCACACTGCCTTGTACATGCTTAATTATACTGAAGGCCAGCAAGAAATAAGTAGTCCGATTAATGTCAGATGTACAGTAAGATTTGAAATATGAGTATGCAGAATTAAATAAATGTAGTTGCAAGTTCTTTTAAAATGTTGTTGTGAATTTCAATAGGTGGTCAA
Source organism: Amblyraja radiata (assembly GCF_010909765.2). Taxonomy (NCBI): domain Eukaryota; kingdom Metazoa; phylum Chordata; class Chondrichthyes; order Rajiformes; family Rajidae; genus Amblyraja; species Amblyraja radiata. Next base: position 28,089,863 of record NC_045978.1, on the reverse strand, counting down.
ATGCAGATTTATGAATGCTTACTTTATAGCCAAAGGGTGATTGTGAGCGTGAGTGTATTGCTTACAATGGAATTCATCTCTCATATCCAAACTGAATAATGTTGAGCAGAAAGAATGAAGATTACTTAAAAATATAGTTTCTAAATTAATTTTCTGTTTAAAATTCGCATTTAAAGGAATCCTTTAGCTTCGTTTTGCAATTACATTTTTTTCAGAATCGGATTTGTTCTCTCAAAATATATGACCAGGCAAGGTGAAACAACAACATCCTTCCTTAGGTCTATTTATACAAACTACTGTAACCTTTTATCAAATAGTTCCTGTTATGTTTGGTGCTTCAGATTTGCTGTCAAGTGACCCCACCCTACTGTAAATTACTGTTGTTAATTTAATAATCTTGACTATGTAATTGCTTGTCAATATAGTAACGGCAGTATTTAGGACTTAAAACTTTTGACTGAAATGTTTACTATACTTTTAGTTTTTAATTGGAGTAACCTATCCAAAACAATTGGGTAAATGTTTGGTATTTGAGAGAGCCAGCCTCGTTGGCTAACTGGGGGCTAAGTTTTAAGGATGTGCAGGGCAGATTTTATTTTCAGCAGAGGTTGGTTGGTGGGTGCCTGGAATGTATTGCCAGGCTTGGCGTCAGACAGATATAAAAGTGGCGTTTAAGAGGATTTTAGGTAGACGTGAATATGCAGACAATGGAGGCACATGGATCATATGTAGGCAGATGAGATTGGTTTATCTTGGCATCATGTTCAGAACAGATATTGTGGGCTGATATTCCTGTGCTGTACTCTGTGTACTGTTTTAAATACAGTGCAAATTTGATACAAAACACATATTCAGGGGATACCCTAACATCAGTGTTATAAGTGAATCAAATCTTTACCTAATTTCTCTCAACGTAGTAATTATTGTCTTCTATCCAAAATCGCAGAATAATGAGGAACATTTTATTGAGCTTGCACGGTACTTTTGTTTGAAACATAGAAAGATAGGTGCAGGAGTAGGCCACTCGGCCCTTCGAGCCAACACCGCCATTCAATGTGATCATGGCTGATCATCCACAATCAGTACCCCGTTCCTGCCTTCTCCCCATATACCTTGATTCCTCTAGTCCTAAGAGCTCTATCTAATTCTCTTTTGAATGTATCCAATGAATCGGCCTCCACTGCCTTCTGAGGCAGAGAATTCCAATTCACAACTCTCTAGGTGAAAAGGTTTTTCTTCATCTCGGTTCTAAATGTCCTACTCCTTATTCTTAAACTGTGGCCCCTGGTTCTGGACCCCCCAACATTAGGAACATGTTTCCTGCATCTAGCTTGTCCAATTCCTTAATAATTTTATGTTTCTATAAGATCCCCTCATCCTTCTAAATTCCAGTGAATACAAGCCCATTCCTTCCACTCTTTCATCACATGACAGTCCCGCCATCCCGGAAATTAACATCGTGAACCTATGCTGCACTCCCTCAATAGCAAGAATGTCCTTTCTCAAATTAGGAGACCAAAACTGCAAGCAATACTCGAGGTGTGGTCTCACCAGGGCCCTGCACTACTGCGGAAGGACCTCTTTGCTCCTATACTCGAATCCTCTCGTTATGAAGGCCAACATGCCATTAGCTTTCTTCACTGCCTGCTGTACCTGTATGCTTACTTTCAGTGACTGATGTACAAGGACACCCAGATCTTGTTGTACTTTCCCTTTTCCATCACTCAGATAATAATCTGCCTTCTTGTTCTTGCCTCCAAAGTGAATAACCTCACATTTGTCCACATTACACTGCATTTGCCATGCATCTGCCCACTCACCCAACCTATCCAAGTCACCCTGCATCCTCATAGCATCCTCTTCACAGTTCACACTGCCACCCGGCTTTGTGTTATCTGCAAATTTGCTAATGTTACTTTTAATTCCTTCATCTGAACCATTAATATATATATATTGTAAATAGCTTGTGGCACCCCACTGGTCACTGCTTGTCATTTAGAAAGGGACCCATTAATTCCTGTTTCCTGTCTGCCAACCAATTTTCTATCCATGTCAATACCATGTGCTCTAATTTTGCCCAAAATCTCCTGTGTGGGACCTTATCAAAGGCTTTCTGAAAGTCCAGATATACCACATCCACTGGCTCTCCCATATCCATTTTACATGCTACATCCTCAAAAAATACAAGAAGATTCGTCAAGCAAGTTTTCCCCTTCCTAAATTCATGCTGCCTTGAACCGATCCTGTTACCGCTATCCTAATGTGCCGCTATTACATCTTTAATAATTGGCTCCAGCATCTTCCCCACCACAGATGTCAGGCTAACTGGTCTATAATTCTCTTTCTCCCTCCTTTCTTAAAAAGTGGGAAAACATTAGCTATCCTCCAATCCCCAGGAATCTATAGAACATTGGAAAATGATCACCAATGCGTCCACGATTTCTAGAGTCACCTCCTTGAGTACCCTGGGATGCAGACCATCAGGCCCTGGGGATTTATCAGTCTTCAGTCCTGTCAGTCTACCCAACACTATTTCCTGACATGTGAATTTCCTTCAGTTCCTCCGCCCCCCTAGATCCTCTGTCCCCTTGTACTCCTGGGAGATTGGTTCTGTCTTCATTAAGAAAGACACAAACAAAGTACCTGTTGAACTCGTCTGTCATTTCCTTGTTCCCCATAATAAGTTCATCTGTTTCTGTCTTCAAGGGACCCACATTTGTCTTAACTAATCCTTTCCTTTTCAAATACCTAAAGAAGCTTTTACTATCCTCCTTTATATTTTTGGCTAGCTTCGTATGTCATCTTTTCTCCCCGTATTGCCTTTTTAGTTACCTGCTGTTGTTCTTTAAAAGTTTCCCAATCCTCTGGCTTCCCGCTCATCTTTGCTATGTTATACGTCTTCTCTTTTAGTTTTATACTGTCCTCGACTTCCCTTGTGAGCCACGGTCGCCTCTTACTCCCCTTAGAATTTCAGATGATTTTTTCCCCTTCATCTGTATTAACTGACAGTTTTGAATGTAACTTCCAAAATATTGAAGACAGCATCCATGTTTCATGTTTGAATTTTGCTTAATTTACACGTGCTCAATGTTGTAATAACATTCAGATGATGTTCAGAACAAATTTTCGCAACTTAACAGCAGGTTGAAGTCTTGGTGATGGTGGCCTGGATTTTTATTCAGTACTTGACTGTGATTGCCATTGATTTTGCATATTGCGATTGCGTAAATGTTTTTTAATGAGGGGCGATCGTTCCTTTGGGATGAAGACCAGGGAATATAGGGTTGAATGATGAAAGCATAGTATAGTACGTGGCTGGCTTGACAAGGCCCCACAACAAAACAGAAGGAAAAATACTTCTGATAGCTGGCAAAGCCACGCAACTCGTAAAACTGACATGATGTCATTTATAAATCTCTGACACTCAAATGCTTAAAATATATTCAAATCCCAATAGTAAAGAAGTTTAACATTTTTTTTAATTGATCCTTAAAATACTTCACCCAAAACAGAACCAGAGAGAAACAAATGCAGTATCTATGGTTGTGAAATATGTGGGCTGACATTTCATGTCTGGACCTTGCAATCCAGACTACAATCCACATCTCCTCTGAAAGTGCTGCTTTACCCATGAGGTTCTTCCAGTGATCTATTTTTTTGTTCCAGCATCTGCAGTCTCTTTTGTCTTCTTTCTTGCAATACTTAACCTTGCAACTCTTTAAAATAATCAAATGAGCATCTAAACTTGATTAATTCAAAAATGTAAATCTCCTCGTATTCATATTTCGTTAGACGTCCCTTTGCATTAAAAAAAAAAGGGGACGCAATACTTGTTTCAGTTCTAGCCTAATACAAGTATTGCTGGTGGATTTCCCCTCTATATTGCAAAGCACAGCTGGTAGATCCTGGTGAATGGCAAGCAAAATGTTTAAGACTTTGAGAATCACACCCACGTGTGCAGTAATTCCAAACCTGGTTGCAGTTATGTGGCAGAATATTGCCAGTACTTCCTGCAAAGTCTGAGCCAGTATATTTCGGTAATGGGCATATCAAGTTGCTCGAAAGAAGTTGGCTGACATGTTGCACTCTTGGAACAAATGGTCACTTCTCTGGAGATGGTCTTGCCTTGCTGAATGCCAGTATCTAGAGAAATGGAGGGTACAAAATTGGATTGAGATTGGACAGTGGGGTGGATAATGGGCTTTATGTACCCCCAACTCACGCCATCTTCCCTGAATCTTATGGGTTTGAAGTGAAAGCTCTAATACTGGTGATCAGGGTCACAGTATAAAAATCCATCTTGCCCTGATAATATTTTCTGAATCCTGAGTGAAAACTAAATTTGTGTCGTGCCACTGTTCTGTGCCTGCATACTAGGAGTTTTCCATAGGCGGACCGGAGTCGATGAAATATGTGGTTGCTATAGGAACAGACTGCAGAATGCAGCCTCAAGGTCGGTCAGTTATGACAGTGATCGGTCTGCTCAATGTGGAGGATTGTAATAGCTGCATTTGAACAGTTTTTGGAATGTTTCTGTGCCAGAGATTCGTTGTGCACACTGTACATGTAAAATTCAGTTTGATAAAAATAGTAGATATTGCCTTTCATGCCACCAACTTGGGCCCCAGTTTGCAGATATGCGTGAAAATAGAACAGAGCAACGACAAAATTGTGCAGAATTTAGATCAGGAACCATAGATTTTACACTATTCCACATAAAGAATTCAATCTTAAGTTTCATTTGAAGGTATTAAAAAATGAATTTTAAGGATACTCTGGAATTTTGTTTAAATAACAATTCATTTTAGATTATTCTAAAATATGGCAATAAAACCAAATAGTCTCTATATTCAGTGGAAGCAAGAGATGTGTATGTTTGGTGGGTATTTTATTATTAGGCAGAATCTCATTCTGAGATGTTGAAAATTTCAGCTAATCTTTGTAATGATTCTTCAGTGCTTTGTTTAATTAATGTAGTTATCTTTACAAAGCTCTGTCACATTGTTAATTAATGCATTTCAGTGGCCTGGATTGTCATTTCCGTTCAGTTAAGTATATTGTCACGTGTATCGAGGTGAAAAGCTTTTGGGTGTTAACCAGCCAGAGGAAAGATGATTATAGTTGAGCTATTCAGTGGACAGATACATGATGAGGGAGTGACGTTTAGTGCAAGGTAAAGCCAGGAAAGTCCGATGAAAGATAGTCCAAAGGTCCCCAATGAGATAGATAGTAGTTAAGGTCTGCTCTCTGGCCGTGGTAGGATGGTTCAGTTGCCTGAAAACAGCTGGGAAGAAACTGGCCTTGAATCTGGAGGCATGCGTTTTCACACTTCTATACCTTTTGTCTGATGGAAGAGGGGAGAAGAGGGAGTGGCCATGGTGTGACTCACCCTTGATTATGCTGCCCGCCCTGTGAAATATAAATTGAGTCAATGGAACGGCGGTTGGCATGTGTGATGGTCTGTGCTCCATCTGCAATTTCTTGTGGTCTTGATGGAGCTGTTCCTAAATCAAGCTGTGATGCATCCTGATAAAATGCTTTCTAAGGTGCATCTGTCGAATTTGGTGAGGTTTTCCCCCTATTCTGAACATAAGCAGAGCCCATAAAGAAATAATATAGATTATGTTTTGTGTTCGAATGCCTTTTGAACAGTGGGTTGTGATAAGCTTTCAATACAATACAATACAATACAATACAATACCTTTTATTTGTCATTTGAACCTCACATGAGGTTCAAACGAAATTTGGTTTCTGCAGCCATACAAAAAAAGAACCAAGACACACACCAACACAATTCAATTCACATAAACATCCATCACAGTGAGTCCTCCTCACTGTGATGGAAGGCAAAACTTAAACATATCTCTCCCCTGCACTCCCCTCTCCCCCCATGTCAGAGTCAAAGCCCCCGGCGGGCGATGTTAAATGTCCCGCAGCCATTAAAGCCACGCCGGGTGATGCAAGGCCACGCACCGGGTCTTGGTGTTGGAGCCCCGGCCTCGTCTATTGATTTAAAATTTCTCATTGCAACTATGCAGCGCTTTTTATAAAGTTATGCTGATCAAAATGGGTGAATGTGACAAGCAGAAGGATGCAACCAAAATCAAAGTGGTTATCGTCTGAAATTAAAGAAATAAGGCACAAATTGAACTTTTGAATATAGCTTGTATGGTTAGTTGAATTCAAATATTTTCAAAGCTTGGGTAATGTTTCCAAGGGAATAGTGTTTCTTGTTCATATTTTAAGTTTAGTACAGCTAGAGATATGAGACCATGCGTATGCTCACCAGCAGAGCACATTCAAAAGATGTTCTGGTGCTTTGAGTTTATACTGCCAATGCCTTGAGTCAAATGTTGCAACTTGCCAATTTTTTTTCCTAAGAGTTCTTCTGAAGCTTTCCGATACTTTTGTTCTGAAGAAGGATCCCAATCTGAAACATCGCCTGTCCATTTCCTCCACAGATGCTGCCTGACCCACAGAGTTTCTCAAGCACTTTGTGTTTAGCTCATGATTCCAACAGCTGCAATTCCCTGGGTCTCAGGGCATTTATAACAATGTGGGGGCACTTGAATCTGGGAATATCTTTTCATATGTTGCGGTGGGACCCTTAATATACAGATAATTCCAGTCTACCCTTTATTTTTCGTATGGGTGTGTGTTTTGAAAAGCTTTATAAAACAATTTTCAATTGAACTGAGTTTCAGAAAGAAATGTACAAATCCGGTGAAAGAGTGATTCATTTGCATTTCTTTTTGAGTTTTGACACTGGTCTTGACACTGTGTTTGCATGTATGTTTTTAATGTTTCTTAGTGTGTCTTGTGTGGGGGGGTAAGGGGGAAATCGTTTTGATCGCCTCCTCCACGGAGAGGCGACTTTTTCCATGTCGCCTCCCCCGTGGCCTAACATCGAGGATCGGCGCGGCCTTTCCCGGAAAACCGCCCGGGGCTTCAGCGGCGGGCACAGCGCGGACTCTCGCCGCGGAGCGCGCGAGCCCCCGCTGGCGGTCGCCGGAGGGGAGTCCTCCGTTTGCTGGCCCGCGGCAGCCTGAAGCCGCGGTCTGCAGAGCTCCAGCCGGCGCGGCGTCCACTGCCTGGGATCCCTCGTGGGGGACTCGGGAGGAGAAAAAGCTCCGATCGCGCGGCCAACTTTTACCGCAGGCGCAGCGGGGACTTACCAACAGGAGCGGGGTCCCTCGCCGGGGACCCCTGGAAAGGAGCTCTGACCGCCGGCCCTATGGTCTGCAGTGCTTCTGGCTGCGGAGCGGCGGGAACTTTAAATCTTCGACTGCCGGCCTGTTGCCTACACCAACTTGAAGCCGCGGTCTCAGGTGGGGAAGAGCCGATTCTGGACTTTTACCTGTCTGCACATCTGGACGTCCGCAGCGGGGGCTCTGGAGGGTTGAGGTCCCAACCACCGTGGAAAATGGAGGAGGATTTGCCAATTTTTACTCCCAATATGGGATTTTGCTCTTTCTGCATTGATTCTCTTGCAGCAGATCTGACGCTCTGTCGCATCGAGCCTTCATTATTAATGTATTTTGTTAATTGACTTTAATTGCCGATCAGTTAGAGTTAGATAGAGCTTTATGTGCAAGTGACGAATAAAACTGATATTGATATTGACAGGTTGGGTGAGCGGGCAGATGCATGGCCGATGCAGTTTAATGTGGATAAATGTGAGGTTATCCACTTTGGTGGCAAAAACAGGAAAGCTGATTATTATCTGGTGTCAAGTTAGGAAAAGGGGAAGTACAACGAGATCTTGGTGTCCTTGTACATCAGTCACTGAAAGTAAGCATGCAGATACAGCAGGCAGTGAAGAACACTAATGGCATGTTGGCCTTCATAACAAGAGGAGTTGAGTATAGGAGCAAAGAGGTCCTTCTGCAGTTGTTCAGGGCCCTGGTGAGACCACACCTGAAGTATTGTGTGCAGTTTTGGTCTCCAAATTTGAGGAAGGACATTAGTTGAGGGAGTGCAACATAGGTTCACGCGGTTAATTCCCGGGATAAGTTGAATGGAACGCCTGGGCTTGTATACACGGGAATTTAGAAGGATAAGAGGGGATCTTATTAAAACATATAATATTATTAAGGGATTAGACACGCTAGAGGCAGGAAACATGTTCCCAATGTTGGGGGAGTGCAGAACCAGGGGCCACAACTTAAGAATAAGGGGTAGGCCATTTAGAACAGAGATGAGGAAAAACGTTTTCACCCAGAGAGTTGTGAATCCGTGGAATTTTCTGCCTCACAAAGCAGTGGAGGCCAATTCTCTGGATGCTTTCAAGAGAGAGTTAGATAGAGCTCTTAAAGATAGCGGAATCAAGGGATATGGGGTGAAGGCTACTGATTGTGTATGATCAGCCATGATCGCAGTGTATGGCGGTGCTGGCTCGAAGGGTGGAATGGCCTACTCCTGCACCTATTGTCTCTTGTCTATTGTGTAATGCAAATTTGTTTTTACTGAAACACCCAATAACAATGTAGCTGTTTGAGGAACTATTGTACTTTGTGGGAATGGGAAATATAGGATTTTTTTTTTGTGACCAATGAAATTGTATTATTGGTGGCCTTCATTTGCCATTTCTAAGTTATCTAGTTCCAAAACAAGTTATAGTTCAGTTTGTACAATAGATACAATCTCTATTCCGTGACAGCATAATACGATGTAGGGAGAGGATGTATTGTTAGTTTGTAGCTTCTGACAAAATATTAAATAGTTTGTGTCCCAGAGGATGTTAGTTGTATGAATAAAGAGGGACATAATGTACACATGCCCTACACCACCTCCCTCAACAACAGTCCTTCCAATTGAAAGAGGTTTGCATTCACCCCCTCCAACCGTGTCTATTGTATTTTGACGCTCTTGATGTGGCATCCTCCACATCAGTGAGATCGTGAGACTAGGTGATCACTTTGCCGAACACCACTTTGTCAGTCAGCGCCAACTTGAGTACCTGGTTGCTTGTCATTTTAATTCCCATCCCCAACCAGTCTGTCCTGTACCACCTCTGTTGCCGGAGTGAGGCCACACACAAACTGGAAGAATAATGCCTCGTATTCTGTTTGGCAATCTTACAGCCCAACGGGATGAACATTGAATTCTCTAATTTCAGGTAACCACTCCTCTCATCTACCCAGGTTTTGATTTTTCCCATCCCCACACGCTCTCCTTTCTTTCCAGTGCTCCCTCCGCCCCGTCACCCAATTCCTTTCCCCTCCTCCACCTGTTTATCTCCTCAACCTACACCTTCCTAATCTTTCTGCCATTTGCACCCGTTTGACATCCACTTATCCCCTCCAGTCTTAGTTACCATCTTTATTTAAGGAAAATCACATTTCTCTTCCTGATTTGACTCGTCTGCCAATCAACCCCACTTCACTTAGGGGCGTTACGGTGGCACAGCGGTAGACTTGCTGCCTTACAACGCTTGCAGCGGGTTCGATCCCGACATGGGGTGCTGTCTGTAGGAGTTTGTACCTTCTCCCCGTGACCGTGTGGGTTTTCTCTGAGATCTTCGGTTTCCTCCCACACTCCAAAGACGTACAGGTTTGTAGTTAATTTGCTTGGTGTATGTGTAAATTGTCCGTAGTGTTAATGTGCGGGGATCACTGTTCGACGCTGACTCGGTGGGCCGAAAGACATGTTTCTGTGCTGTATCTCTAAACTAAACTTGGATCCACCTGTTAAGTGCTAGCTCTTGACAACCCCTATCCCTACGCCTCTTTCTACAGCTATTTCCCTCCACTCCATCAGCCTACAGAGAGGTCCTGACCTGAAACGTTGTCTAGTCATTTCCGTTAGCAGTTGCTGGGTGATCCCCTGAGTTCCCGCAACAGTTTTTAAAATGCTGGATACTGGCAGGTAGATGGGTCTTGAGTGATGAGCCAACGTCAGATTGTGGCACTGGGATAATCTAGCCTTTATAGTGAACTCTATTGATAATTAATGACATCCTCGGAATTCTCTGGACAGATGTCATCCTTGATGGGGAAAGGGACTGGATGTTTTGGTGCTGGAGTTATGTCCTTTTTTTTCTCTCATTGACTATGTAATCTTGCAAGGGTTGAGAGTGAAAAGAGAATTAAAGGTTTCAAAGGTATTTTATTGCCACGTGTACTAATTAAGTACAGTGATATGCAAATTACCATACAACCTTACTAAAAAAAAATGCAACAAGCCACACAACTTCATAATAGTTAACAAAAACATCCACCACAGCATATTTCTCACTGATGGAAGGCAATAAAGTCAAAACTTCTTCCTCGTTATTCTCCCGCGGTCGGGGCAGTCGATCGATCCGTCGGGGCGATCGAATCTCCTGCAGCCGCCGGTCGAAGCCCCCGCGTTTTATGAGTATAAGATTCAAAGTGGGGCAGTTATAGGGAAATTTATCATTCTTTCTCAGACTTGCAGGTATTTTGTTGAGCTCCTTTTTGGTGTAGCTTAGAGATTCAGCGTGGAAACAAGCTCTTCGGCCCACTATCCCGACCAGAGATCTCCGTACATTAGCACTTTCCTACACACCAGAGACAATTTACAATCTTTACCAAAGCCAATTAACGTACAAACTTGAACTTTGGAGTGTGGGAGGAAACTGGAGCTCCCGGGTAAAACCTACACAGTCAAGGAGAGAACATACAAACTTCGTACAGGCAGCACCCGTAGTCGGGATCGAACCCGGGTCTCTGGCGCTTTAAGGCAGCAACTCTACTGCTGTACCACCATGCCGACTCTCCACTGTGCCACCATGCTGCCCTTGTTGAATTATTTGTAACTTTAAATTATTAATACGTTTATTGTTCTTTATTAAAACAACCATTATAACAATATTAAGAAAAAACACAGCTTTAGTACCTGAATTGGTGCTGTTTTTCCCCCACCTCTGGACGAACAAGCAGTAAGGAGAAGTTTTGGAGACACCACTAAAGCCGTCCTACTCATTTTCAGCATTCTACCCTTTGCTCGTGCCGTCGATCTTAATCTCCAGCTTTTCTTCTGCTCCATGTACTCCATGCTGAGCTAACTAGAGTTGAATTCTGAACTAGTGTTGGGGTGAGAAGTTGTGGCTTTGTGTCTGCAAACAGCATTTGGCACTTCTGGTTATGTCCCAAACTAAGCTCCAGTTATGGATCTTGGAGACTGACCACAGGCAGAGTCAAAAACAATTAACTGCTATATTGTCAGCTCAGGAATTCTACCTACTTTTGGTTGCACCCTAACATTGTGTGTTGTCATGTTTTGCAGTCTCCAGAGAAGAAATATTAGTCTTCCCTGTAGGGAACTTTAAACTGTAGTTGAAGGTGTTATGGTGTTTTTAGGTAAAGTGCTATGGGTACAGGGGTTAGGCCACTAATCGGGGAATTTCAGCTTCATAGCACTGTGTAATATGATAAGCAAAGTAGTGAAAATTAAGAGGTAAGCATACTGAAAGTATTGCCTTCCTCTAAACTGTAAGCTACTGATGGTATTACATTGACAATCTGCAGAAGCGTGGAGATTGCACTCAATGCCACTCTTGCGTGCCTGTCGTTTTTAAGTTGCTAGTTAAGACTTGGATGTATCTAACTTGCTTGAGCTTTTTGAAGGGCTGAATTATCTTTTCTGTCCCCTTTCTACCAGTTTTGTTGTTCAGTGAATCATAATAATACAGCAAGGAAGTTCAAGCCATGGTGTTTGTCAACTTTCCCATTCTTTGGAACCTTTTGGTTGCTACTTGGCACAGAGGATCTTTTGACCTGTGCAAAGCCGCTTCATAAAATTCAATGGAAAGTAACTATTTGATCTAGTTTTGTGTCATTTTACATCATCTTTCTGCTATAATATTGATGTTTTGATCAGGGTATTTGCATTTTTATTACATGTTTAGAGACCAGAGGATTTTTCTCTGGCATAGCTCCCCATTTGAACGCTGGAGGGTTTCTTTCCTCATCTGACTAATAACTTCTATTTCCTGGGTTTTTAAGATTTTATTTTTTTCCTTTAATTCCCAGGATTTTACATTTAAAAATCAATTGGCATTAAGAGCTGCAGGGTCTGAATGTATATGCAAACAATGGTGAGACTGTTGTGGAATGTCACAGTTAATTTTGGACACAGTGGTGGGTTTGTTGCTTCATCGTACGCACCAGGAAGGTTAACCAGTTCATTATCTCATTTTGTTTTGGATACTCGCCCTTTGTGATGAGGGTAGCTTCCTTCATGTGTGGGCCATCCCTATGTTACTTGTTGTCAGTATTTTAACAAAATGAGCCACCCATGTGTGGGGTCAGACATTTTTTTTTCGTCAAAGATCAGTAAGGCCCAGTTACTGGTTACAAGTCGAGAGATAAATGGGTAAATTAATCACTTCTTGATTTGCGAAAGCCTTTCCACTTTGTGTAAGGCATGAACCAGAAGTGATAGAATATGCTTGTTTGCCTGTGTGCATTTCCAACAATACAATTTCCAACTCCAATGTCCATGATAAAGAAGTGTTAAAGATTTATATTTGCCATGTGTACTGCCCATAAATCAATTAATGACAATAGAAGACTTGAGGCACTTTAAAAAACAAGAAGGAAGTCTTAAATGAATATCAGTCTGGTGGAGTGCAAGCATATGAAGATGTACCAAATTTAGACAAATGAAAAATTGATAAAGAGATCCCAGATAGGCAAGTAACGATTAAAATTGTTACATTTGGTTTGGATGGATGCATCTGATGTTGCCGAGAGAAGAGACAGAATTGCAATATGGCTGAGAAATAGGCTAAATAACAAGAAACAGTACTTGTTGTGGAAAGTGGAGGTAAGTATATGGGGACCATATACAGTGCCCTCCATAATGTTTGGGACAAAGACCCAGAGTTTATTTATTTGCCTCTGTACTCCTCAATTTGAGATTTGTAATAGAAAAAAACACATGTGGTTAAAGTGCACATTGTCAGATTTTAATAAAGGCCGTTTTTATACATTTTGGTTTCACCCTATAGAAATTACAGCTGTGTTTATACATAGTCCCCCCCGTTTCAGGGTACCATCATGCTTGGGACACAGCAATGTCATGCAAATGAAAGTTGTCATGTTTAGTACTTTGTTGCATATCTTTTGTATGCAATGACTGCTTGATGTCTGCAATTCATGGACATCACCAGTTGCTGGGTGTCTTATCTGGTGATGCTCTCCCAGGCCCGTATTGCAGCCATCTTTAGCTTCTGCTTGTTTTGGGGGCAAGTCCCCATCAACTTTCTCATCAGCATATAAAAGGCATGCTCATTTGGGTTCAGATCAGGTGATTGACTTGGCCACTCAAGCATTGACCATTTTTTAGCTTTGAAAAGCTCCTTTGTTGCTTAAGCAGTATGTTTGGGATCATTGTCGTGCTACAGAATGAACTGCTGGCCAATGAGTTTTGAGGCATTTGTTTGAACTTGAACAGATAGGATGTGTCTATATGCTACTACCATCAGCAGTTGTATCATCAATGAAGATAAATGAGCCAATACCTTCAGCAGCCATACATGCCCAGGCCATTACACCCCCACCACCGTGTTTCACAGATGAGGTGGTATGCTTTGGATCTTGGGCAGTTCCTTCCCTCCTCCATACTTTGCTCTTGTCATCATTCTGATATGTTAATCTTCGTCTCATCTGTCCACAAGACCTTTTTTCCAGAACTGTGGGTGCTTTTTTAAGTACTTGGCAAACTGCAACCTGGCCATCCTATTTTTGCAGCGAACCTGCGGTTTGCATCTTGCAGTGTAGCCTCTGTATTTCTGTTCATTAAGTCTTCTGCGGACAGTGGTCATTGACAAATCCACACCTGACTCCTGAAGAGTGTTTCTGATCTGTCGGATGGGTGTTTGGGGATTTTTCTTTATAATAGAGAGAATTATTCTGTCATCAGCTGTGGAGGTCTTCCTTGGCCTGCCAGTCCCTTTGCGATTAGTAAGCTCACCAGTGCTCTCGTTCTTCTTAATGATCCAAACAGTTGATTTTGGCAAGCCTAAGGATTGGCTGATGTTTTATTCTTGTTTCTCAGTCTCATAATGGCTTCTTTGACTTTCATTGGCACAACTTTGGTCCTCATGTTGATAAACAGCAATAAAAGTTTCCCAAGGTGATGGAAAGACTGGAAGAAAGACTAGGTGCTGAAAGCTCTCTTATACCTGCATTAAGGAGGCAATTGAACACACTTGAGCAATTACAAACCGTGTGCGGACGTAGCGTCGAAGGACGAGAAGCCGAAGCAAAGAAGTAGAAGCCAAATAACCTAACGGAAATGAAGCCGAAAAGCCAAATAACCACAAGGGCAGGACGTCTAAAAGCCAACTCACCAAAAGGCTGCTAGACCGAAAAGCTAACTAACCGAAAGGCCGCGTCACCTGGAAGCCAACTCACTGAAAGGCCGCTGTGCCAAAAAGCCAAATAACCGACATCACGTCGCCGGGGGGCGGGACTTGTCAGCAATTGGTGCGCTTTCGACCCACAGCCTGTCACAGTGCGGCCGCACGGGGGAGACGAGGCGGAGGGCGGTCGTGGCCGTGGGAGAGTGGGGGCTGTCCCAGGGGATGCGCTCCTTCGGCCACTTACAACTTGGTACTCGGGTTCAGAGTGCCCAGTCACCCTCCAACCCAGGACGGTCTTGCATGGGAAAATGACCCCCACCCTCCCGTCTCCCCCGGCCAGTGATGTGATGGACGCGGGAGTCTGGAGTCTGGAGCAATCGCTGACAAGTCCCGCCCCCCGGCGACTTCATGTCTGTTATTTGGCATTTTGGCACAGCGGCGTTTCGGTTAGTTGCTGTTTCGGAATAGCGGCCTTTCGGTGAGTTAGTTTTTAGGTGTCCCACCTTTTTGGTTAGTTGGCTTTTAGTCATCCCCCCCCCCCCCCTTTCGGTTAGTTGGCTTTTAGGCGTCCTGCCCTTTCGGTTATTTGGCTTTTCGGCTTAGTACGCTTTCGGTTATTTGGATTTTCAGCTGTTTCCGTTCTGTTATTTGGCTTCCACTTCTTTGCTTCTACTTGTCATCCTTCGTCGCCACGTCCGGGTACCATTACAAACACCTGTGAAGCCATGTGTCCCAAACATTATGGTGCCCTGAAATAGGGGAACTATGTATATACACAGCTGTCATTTCTACACGGTGAAACCAAAATGTGTAAAAATACCCTTTAATAAGATCTGACAATGTGCACTTTAACCACATGTGATTTTTTTTTTTTCTATTACAAATCTCAAATTGTGGAGTACAGAGACAAATAATTAAATGATGGGTCTTTGTCCCAAACATTATGGAGGGCACTGTACTTCCACTGGTAGATACGAGGACCATTTTTAGATTATTAATTCAGATTTGCATATGAAGTATAATTTCCAAATTTGCTGGTGTGAACACTGGAAGGTAGACACAAAATGCTGGAATAACTCAGCGGGAAGGTAGTATTAATCTTCAAGGAGACATTGACAGGTTGGTGGAATAGGGAGGTAGGTGGATGAAGTTTAATGTTAAGATATAATCGTTTGCATTTTGCTATAAAGAATGAAAAGTGGCAATATCAATTGTTGAAAGTGGCTTTAAAAAAAAGCATACTGGATCTTGTGCTTTCAAAAGAGATATAGTAGAGCAGTAGACCAAAGAAGTCATGAAGCTTTATAAAACACTTGTTCTGCTGTTGGAGTATTGTGTCCAGTTCTGGGTGCTATTAAAGGAACAAGGTGCATATATTTGAATCCAGATTGACCAAGCGACTTGTGGTTGAGATACTTCAGTTATCTGGAAAATTTTAGAATCTGCGATGGTTGTTTTGGAATAGAAGATGTTGCCATGGAATGTGAGATGTCAAAATCACGAAGTGCGTGAATGGGGTAGATTACGCAATACTGTTCCTGTTGGTGGAGGTATCAAGAACCAAATGACGTAGAATTAAGGTGAAAAGAAGCCTTGTGTGATGACATTTACACAGCAAATGTTTAGGGTCTGAAATGCAGTGTCAGCAGTTATAATGGGCAGAGAGCTGGATAAGTAACAGTAACCTTAGAATTTCTGGGGTAATAGATACTGGAAAGAGTAGACCATTATCCAGGGCTTCAGACAATTGTGCAGCACTGGCTTGAGGTAGGGTAGTTTTGCCCTGTTTCCAATTTGGTGGAGAAGAAAAAATGTTATTTAAAGCAATATTTACTATCTTGAGGCTCTGATATCTAATTCTATCAATTCTGAATATAATTCTGAGTCAAGGCTTTGGTTTGTAAGTGTGCTTTTAAAGCAGATGCAATGTACCTCTGTAGTCAATAGCAAAGTGTAGCTGTTAGACTTCATAGCCATGTTGGATGCCAGAAATACGATTGATTTCAAAAACCCATCCATTTATGAAGAGTTCTTAAAAATTTGAGTTCAGAATTTGCACACACCAGAAATTTCAGACCTTATTTATAAAATTCAATAACATAAACATTCTGACCTATCGTTAATTGAGTTTTTATTTGATTACAGG
Source organism: Amblyraja radiata (assembly GCF_010909765.2). NCBI lineage: Eukaryota > Metazoa > Chordata > Chondrichthyes > Rajiformes > Rajidae > Amblyraja > Amblyraja radiata. The sequence continues at coordinate 28,073,385 of NC_045978.1, read as the reverse complement.
ATGTGTATATCACCGGCAAAGCTGGCATTATTGAAAACCCCTAATTGCTCCCCAACTGAGAAGACAATTAAGTTGCACGTAGACCAGATCAGGTAAGGATGGTGGATTCCACGTCTCTCTTTCTTTGCAGCACACTACAAAGATGAATCGGGACTATTGTGATAAAGAGGACCTGCTGATTAAAAAGTTGATTATCTCAAACTGTGAAGCTTTTTTGGATTGGAGACCCTACCATTGTAGGATTGGACACCCGACACCCTAGCTGTTTATGGTGGGGGGCTAATATATAGATCTGTGGGGATCTGAGGAATGAAAGATACTCATGATGTGAGCTGGTTCTTCCCTGCTGTTAGGATAAAGTACAAGAGAAATACTCGGAAAGACCCACCTCATTACATGAAAGGTGAACTGAACAAAGGCAGAAGGGAAATGAGCAGTTGCAGTAAGCTTTGAAGACCACAGCCATGTCTGTCCTTTACATGAGGCATGTCTAATTGGCCAGTCTTGCTTTCACTGACGAGACTTAATTACAAATCCACAATTTCCTTGTTCACATCAGAGGGTCTCATTGGCTGAAGAAGGGTCGGACATGAAACGTCACCCATCCTTTTTCTCTGGAGATGCTGCCTGACCCGCTGAGTTACTTCAGCACTTTGTATCTACCTTTGGTATAAACCAGCATCTGCAGTTCTTTGTTCTATGTTTCCTCATTGTACTTATTACAATCTTCAAAAATGTAGATGACTGATTCTGGTAACTACAAGGATATCTCTTGTATGTTATGTGGAAAGTCACAGTGTTCATCCAGTAGCCGGAGAGCTGCTGCCTGCATCATGTTTTAGATTCTGTCCATCAAAAAGCATGGTGTTCACTACAATGACCGCAAGAGAAATCCAGGGAGAAGCACTGTCCATAGCTTGAGGGCGGCACAGCAGTGGAGCTAGTAGAGTTGCTGTCTCACAGCATCATAAACCTGGGTTTGATCCCGACCTCAGGTGCTGTCTGTGTAGAGTTGACACGTTCTCCATGTGACTGCATGGGGTGTGACACCTTAAAGATGTGCGGGTTTGTAGGTTAATTGGCTTCTGCAAATTGGCCCTAACTAATGTGCAAGGAGTGGATGAGAAAGAGGGATAAGATAGAACTAGTTATCGATGGCCAGCATGGACTTGGTGGACCGACAGGCCTGTTTCCATGCTGTACCTCTAAACTGAAGTAAAGCTTGTCTTTGAAGTCACCACTGATTTTGAGTTGTTAACTGGGTGGGACTATAAAGCGCCTTCTTTGATTGGAGTTTCCACACCTTCTGTGCTGGCTTCATGAAGACATGCAAGTCACAATCCTAACTCTGGGTTCACGATTGTGGAGCAATCTCAAGCAAGGCTGTGTCATTGCCCCAAAACTCTTTCACAATTCCACACAATGGCTCCAACAAGATTTCCACCGGTGTAGAACCATGTGCATGTTCTAAGACTGACTGATTTAACAACGTTCGCTAAAGCTCACAAAAGAACAGACTTTACACTGAATATTTGCAGGTCGCAGGTTCCTGTTTTTCACACAGAGAGTGGTGAATCTCTGGAACTCCCTGCCACAGAGGGTAGTCGAGGCCAGTTCATTGGCTATATTTAAGAGGGAGTTAGATGTGGCCCTTGTGGCTAAGGGGATCAGAGGGTATGGAGAGAAGGCAGGTACGGGATACTGAGTTGGATGATCAGCCATGATCATATTGAATGGCGGTGCAGGCTCGAAGGTCCGAATGGCCTACTCCTGCACCTAATTTCTATGTTTCTATGTTCTTCAGTCACCGGCCCCTTTAGTACAAAACCAACATCTGACAACAAAGTTTCACGGGGAAACTCTAGGAAAACATGGACTACTTCCCATCTCCTGGAGACCATCTCACAGCAAAGGCAGACATCATTGATGAAATTCAGCATGGCCTTCCAGTCAGTTTAGCAAGGAAATATGAAAATCAATACCCACAACCCAGCACAACACCCTTGAGCAATAGGAGGTAGCGATTTTGCACTCAAATGTGTCCTGGAGCGGTTTACCTACGGTAAGTAGAAAATGCGCTGGAGGGATATCACCAATACCAATTTTGCCAAAACCCTCAAATCCATTGAGATAACAAACCAACTAATCTCAGTTTTTCATTGCACCAACACTGAAGCCCTTGAATTTGTTGGGTAGGTGCTCATTCGTATGCCAGATACCGCGTTCGTTTGTTCGCTCGTGTGTCAGACGATGTAGCTCGCTGTTGGCTTCTGTCGTTGTCCAACCTGTTGACAGAGTTGTGGCCCAATGCGTCACAGAGTGGGCATCACGTCATCGCATCCAGAGATCGCCACAAGGAGGCTTCTGTCATGATCCCCCATGCCAAATTGTAGTAATGGACTCCATTCTGAACTTCATGGTGGGAGGAAATTATCAGATGGATGGAAAGAAAAGTGAGTATTTCCTGAAGGCATCTTTGAGTGGCAGGGATTGTTCGCTCACTCCTATAAATCTAGGGACCATGGCTGCTTAAAATGAAACGACAAAATGAAACGAGGCCACAAAGAACCTCAAGAGCATACGGAACTACAGGAAAATCAGGGGAAGGAACATAGCACTGCACAAACTACTGAGTCGTCGGGTATCTTTTGCCCCATCTAGTCTACAGGTCAATACTGTTTTAACAAAAGGACTTGAAGGAATGCTGTGTACTTTGTTACACAGAGGCATGCTTATTCTGAGTTATCCACAAAGGTATCATGGACTGGACGGCATTATCAGGTAAATAGAGAGGCGGTGGCATCTGTTCCATGATAAAATCTTCGTGGTGCTCTGACAAATAAGTCTTGTCCTGCTCCTTCTCCTCACACCTGAAACATACTCATGGAGACATACAGCATGGAAACAGGCCCTTCAGCCCAACTTGCCCATGCTGACCAAGATGCCCCATCCACACTAGTCCCACCTGCCCAAGTTTGGCCCGCATCTCTAAACCTTTCCTATCCATGTACCTGTCCAAATGTATTTTAAACATTGTTATAGTAAGTACCTGTCTCAACTACAATCTCTGACAGCTCATTCCATATACCCATCACCCCCTTTGTACTCCTTGGGTTCCTATTATATATTACTTCCCTTAGCTGAAATCTATGTCCTCAGGTTCTTGATTCCTCCACACTGGTAAAAGATTCTGTGCATTGCCGTGAAAAAATCTAGACATCTAACGGTGAAGTGCCAACCCTTCTACTCCCAAGGGATTTAGCCTCCGTCATTACGACTGCAATCTACATCCCACCCCGGACAAATGTTCAGATAGCGCTTGAGGAGTTAAACTCCATGGTCAAGAAACACCAGAACGCTTACCCTGACACGTTCACCATCGTAGTCGGGTACTTCAACGTGGCTAGTTTGAAAGAGGTAATTTCCAAACTACCACTTGTATGATTCCTGCAGTTATCTCGACGACTACTCCACCACCATCAAAGATCGTTATATATTTTGCCCTAATTTTGGAAAAACTGATCGGCTGGCTATGATCCTCCTTTCTGTGTATAGGCAATGACTGAAGAGAACAGTTCCAGTAGTGAGGAACTGACCTAGTTTGATAAGCCAGAGGAGCAAATCTTTGACTGCTTGGCATTGGTGGACTGGGTGATGTTCAAGGATTTGGCAACTGACCTGAAAGCATGTACCACATTATTACGTCTTCATAAAGAAATGTGCGGAGGAGTGTGTTCCCTAAACAGAGGCCTTGGATCAGTCACGAGATTCCCAATCTACTGAGGAATAGGTCAAGTCTAATGCAGGGTTATCTAAGTTGACTAGGCACAACCTCTAAGGCTACCGAGGAAACAAACTTTTGGCCTGAACTGGAGGATCATTCAGACTTTGCCAGCTGTTACAGAGCTTGTTTGCCAATTCTTCCTTTAAAGCAAAACCAAGTGACAGCTCTTGGATGAGCTCAATGCATTCATGCTCACTTTGAAAGGGAGAACATCGGTTGTACCTTTTTGGGAGTTGGGGGAGGGGGGGGGGGGGGGACAGCCCCTGATGACAAGGTCATCCCAGTCGCTAAGGCCGATGTCAGAATACCCTTAAAACTTGCGCGGACCCAATGACTAGAGTTTTTGCAGACATCTTCAACCTCTCACTACTAAAGTCTAAGGTCCCAATCTGCTTTAAAAGGAAATCAATAATACCAGTGCCAAAGAAGAGCAAGGTGCTATGCCTCAATGAATACCGATTGGTAGCACTCACTTCTGTGGTGAAGTGCTTTGGGAGGTTGGTTATAGTTCACATCAGCTCCTGTGTTAGTAAGGACCTAGATCCACTACAATTCACCTACCGCCGCAACAGATCAAATGGAGATGTGATCTTGCTGGCTCCCCACTCTGCACAAGACCACTTGGACCATATTGGCACTTACGTCAGACAGTTGGTCATTGATTACAGCTTGGGTGTTCAACACCATCATCCCTTCTCAGCTTATCATCAAACTCTTGGAGCTGGATCTCTGCTCATCCCTATGCCATAGAATCCTTAACTTCCTTGTTGGTAGACCACAATCTGTAGGAATTGGCAATGCTATCTCCTTGATAACCATCAATACTAGAGCATCTCAAGGTTATGTGCTCAGCCCCTTCTTTAATGTCTTTATACCCATGACTGTGTACTCGGACACAACTACAGTGCCTTTTAAATTTGCATATGATACCACCTTTGCTGGATGAATATTGGGTAATGATGACTGAGTACAGGAGCGCGATTGATAATCTGGTTCCAGAACAGCAATCTTGCTCAATGTTAGCAAAACCAATTGTTGACTTCAGGAAGAGAACCCATGAACCTGCCTTCTTCAATGGGATAGCAATGGAGAGAGTAATAACTTCCAGGTACAGGGCATGCTTATCTCTGAAGATCCGTCTGGACCAGTACATCAATGCAGTCAGAAAGAAAGCTAATAATGCCTCTACTTCCTTTGAGGATTGAGAAGATTTGTTGAACACTCTATTGCACTTCAATAAGGTACATTAGAGGGCAAACTGAAGGGTTGCATCATGGTTTGGTAACGACTCCCCTGGAATGGGGGTTGCAAAATGTGCTAGATATTGCAGTCAGTCATGGGTAGTGAATTCCTCACCATTGGAGGAACCTACAGGAAGCACTGCTTCAAAAAGACAGCAAAGATCCACATGCTCTCAATTCACTGCCACCATGGGGAATAAAGTACAGGAGCCTGCAAATGGTGACCACCAGGTTCCAGTACAGCTCCTTCCCAGTGGCCATCTCGCTCTTGAACACTAAGCTGCAACCTGAACTCCATACAACTATGATCTACTATGGACTACGTTTTGGTTGTACTCTGTACATAGGTTTTGCACTATTATGGTCTGGTTACCCAGCACTACTAATTATTAATGTATTTTACTATTGATTATTGTATCTTTATTTGTTGTGTTATTGCATTAATGTAGCTTGTTGGAAGAGGATGAGAAAATGGGATAACAGAACTAGTGTCAATGGGTGGTCGAAGGTTGGAATGGGCCACAGGACCTGTTTCCATGCTGTATCTCTGAAAACAGAAACCCAGAGAAGGAATAGTGCCTATTTCACCTATCAGTAATGTAATCGTTTTTTTTTAGTTCAACTGCACTTTCTTGAACGACCCTTGATTCTCCTTTGATTCTCTTAAAGTACAAAAATCATTTGATATCTGTCCTGATGCACTGGTAACAGCCTCCACTGCCCTTGTGGGTAATTTTCAAAGGCACCACCCTCTGGTTATCACAGCTGAACCAAGCCTTGTCGACCATTGTGCAGATGTTCATTGCCTTATGATATCACATCTTGAACATTGATATTATTAAACAAGAATGAAAGGAGAGTTTTCAAATAAAGTGTGTGTTACAGGTATGATGATAATGGCATAATAAAATGGAGACCATTGTGTTAATAAATATAACTGAAACTTGCCCTCCCCACAGATGGTTCTTGTTCCATCTCATAGAATTGAGACTTTCAAGATCATCTGCATTGTCATTCATACAATTTCCCTGCACACCTATTGTAATATTTTAGCTACTTAATTGCCTTTTCCAACTAGCATTAAATTCATCCTTCTACTTTACAGTTTCCTTCACCTTAATTTTAAATTATGCATTCATAGAATCATCATCTGCTTTTGGCTATCTAACAGCGCTACCTTACCCCATGTTTGACCCCGAAGACCATCTTGAGCAGCAGACGTGGTATTTTGTTTTCTAAAATCAATTCAAAGCAATTTCTTTGGGAGTGGAGTGCAGTTTGAATATGGCATTATATTGCATTAGAGGAACTAAAGAGGAATATGTGCCTTACAAATGGTATCTATTAATGTGCTAATGAGATTGGCTGTACAGTACTTACTGTGATTTTCTTCAACCCAATTTTATTGCCACATTACCAAGTTGCTGGCCCTGGCCAAACATGTCTCCGACTCTATATTGCTGCATTGGCATTACTATGTTTGATTTCTATCAGCATTTCCAGTTGTCGCTTGGAGAATATAAACTTTCTTGACTGAAGTGACTGAAGGGTGACTGAAGTGTGAGACTTCACTCTTTTTCCCCTTCATATTAACTAACAGCATTTGGGTCACTGCAATTTGTTTTTCATTACCAGAATACATAACTCCAAAAACATCAATGTTCTGCCAACTTCCCTGTTTAAACCCTCCACAAAACTGCACTTGTCTATATCCAACGTGTCCTGTGTCTTTCTGTGCTCCAGTATGAAGTTAGTATTTTGTTTTCAAATATATTTATGGCCTTGCAGGTATTCATGCCCATATCTGCTGCTTTACTGTTCATTTTATTTTCTATTTCCTCCTACAATGTGTTTGATTAGCTGCTGTGCTTCAAATTTCTGAAATTTTGTACACAAATTCCTTCATTTTCTTACTACTATCCTTGTCAAAACCAGCAAAATATCCTCCTTTATGACTGCGCCTCCACCTAACCTTCGAGGTTTTACTATTTAACAGCCCCACCCCATGACTATGCCCATTAATTATTGTACATTTGTGCTACTAATTGTAACATACTGTCTTTCTACGTATCTGGTTTCCTTGTTTGACAAGATTTGGATACTGGGAAGGCTCAAATTTCGTAGAATACTCTCTGAACTAATAATTTACATGATTGGAATGCAGAACAAGAGCTGATGTCCTTAGAAAAGCAAAGCCTGAAAGGTGTAGAGTCCATAGTACTTTAAAAGGTTGCTTTTAAGGGCAAACTGGATTAATGTGGCAAAATACGATATGCTGATGGGCTTAGTTGAGTGGAGTGATGCTCCTTTGGAGCAGAAATGCTCATTGCATCTGTGTGAACGAGTGGGAGGATGTTATTACCATAAACACTGATTCTGGTGTTGTTGATTAGAACCAGGTGAGAACCAGGTAAGGTGGCTGTTGGAGTTGAAGCTTTTGGTTCTGTACGGTAACAATGCCATTGTTGGGTGTTCCTGTAATAATGCTAATCTGCGTGTGAAGTATGTCGACACAGGTCTGTAGGTTAACTGGCCTCTAAAATTGCCCCAAGAGTGTAGGCGGTGAATGCGAAAGTGGGACAATATAGAACTAGTGTAAACGGGCGATCTATGCTTGGTGTGGACTCGGTGGGCCATAGGGCTTGGTTCCATGTTGTATTTTTAAACTAAACTTAAACATCTCAATTTACAAAGGACCTGGTCGAAATTTGTTGCCACATTGATTAAAAAAACGTGCAAATATTTACCTTAGCAAAAAAAAAACTGTTTCTTGGATAAGGGAAATGGATACTTAGGAATGTTTGACCCCAGTCTATCTGGAGCTGCCTCCATCATACAAGATAATGCAATTGAGATTGATCTTCATGATTAATTTTGTTTAAGCCAATCGTTGGGGGTGTGGGGAAAACAGTTGAAATGCAGAAACATCAAGGACAAAATTTGGAAATGAAAACGACCTCCAACTTATCAGCTGAAGATTTATCCTAAGTATGGTGGAGAGCAGAGGGAGTAAAGGGCCTGTCCCACTTGGGCGCCATTTGCGTGTAATTTACACGACAGGACGGTAGTGACTGACGCGCGAAAGTTGTGCAACCGTCGCGCGAAAATCGTCTAGCAGTACGACAGTCGCCCTGAGGGCCCTGCCCCCTTCGGGAGCCATTTGTGATGTCGTTCGTACCTAGTCCGATCTCCGTAGCAAGGATTTTCCCAGTGAAAATCAAAGACACTATGGTGAAACATTTTCAAAACTACGAGCGCTTTATACCCGGGTGGTCACGTGTGCGACGCTCAAATGGCGTGTCGACGGCGTACGGGCGGCGCATGGTTACGGACGTTTACGCAGGGTGACGCATAATAAATGAGCATAGGCACCACGCGCTACATGTACGGCGTCAGTACGTCAGCATACGCCATCAATACGTCAGCGTGCGCAAGGGATTCGTCACATAGGTGGCGCGCGTAACTGCATACGCCACCACGCCTCACCACTCGCCATGCGCGCGTCACGACACGCCAAGCAATTTTTAGCATGTCGTGTAAATGACGCGCAAATGACGCCCAAGTGGGACAGGCCCTTAAGGAATGTGGTGAAGGGTGTTTGGAGCATAGATGCAGGATTTTTAGACCGGAGGGGATCATTTAATCACCCTTACTCCATTTTCTGCAATCTCATCTGTTTAATTTTAAAGCAATTCCACTCCTTCATCAATTTGTTGCATTAATTATAACCCACTACATACGGCATTGAGTCATGAGTGCTCTGCCGCCTGACTTTTGAAGTCCTGCTTTTGTTTGCAGTGTTCTATTTTAGTTCAAAGTCCCTTGAAGCGCTCGTTTCATGTTTTTCATTCCCAGAATTCTACGTGGATAACGCATTGTAATAATTAACTCAAAAATGGAGGGAGCTATCCTGACCCAAGTATTGTTTGATGCAATCTGAGGGTCATCTGACTGAAATGCAGTTTACTACATTGTGTCAGCAAAAGAGTTAAAGGTTTGGGAGCTGTAGCAGTGGTTTTTGTTAAGCTAAAAGAACGTGCCAGTGCTACAGTTTTTACTGTTTCAGTGTTACCAAGGGAATACTCTTGAGAACAAAATGTTCTTGGTATCATTTTTGTAAACTGTTTAATTATAACTTTTACAGAATTTCTCTTCATTTTGAAAGATAAGTATTTATGCTGATAGGTGCAATGAAAGTTCCAAGGTTTAAGTGTACTTGAGAATGCTGGTTGAATTCATGCAAATTGCTGGCAGGATTTTGGTGATTCATGCCATATGAAATTTCTCTGATGGGCTACCTTACAGCTGTATTAAATCACCAGAGACCCTGATGAAGATAATTTGCTGCAGCATATAAATTGAAACCATATTTGCTTTTCTGCGGTGGAAAAAGTAAAAATTTTGGTTTAATCAAGTCGGTATATTTGTGCACCCAATAATTGTTTAGAATTATAATGATTTTTTTAAAACTTCTTTAGAACAGCTGGCGTTGAGTGTAATGTGAATCCAAATTTACCAATTTATTCTGCTTTAGCAAACTGCTAAGTATCAGCAATGCTGGAATTTCTATTTTTTAAAACCTTCAAGCAAATTGAAGGGGATTGATGTTTATATCCATCAGCTAAAGTTTTAAAGGTTTTGAATATAAAAACCGCGTGGCAATGATAAAACTTTATATGATAGTCAAGTTTATATAAAACCTTTTTGAGATCATGCGTGTTCAATTGGGCTTCCCTATCCTCAAGGTAATACAATTTGGAAGCTACTAACAAAGTAACATTGACCATTAGCTGTAGTACATTTTGTGGATGGTATATCTGCAGTCATGGGTTGCCAGGCAACAAAGCTGCTTTATGGATGTTGAACTATAAATTATTTGGACATAATTGTAGATGGGTTGGTTGGTAAGTTTGCAGATGGCACTATGATTGCTGAAGTTGTGGACAGTAAGGAAGGCTGTCAAAGTATAGAATGGGATATAAATCGGCTACAGAAATGGCTGGGAAAATGACTGATAGAGTTTAATCCAGCAAATGTGAGGTGTTGCAAATTGGGGAGAGTATCTAGGTAATGGAAAGAGCCTTTACAGTTTTAATATACAGAGGGATTTTATAGTCCAAGTCCATAACTGCATGAAAGTAGCAACACACGGCAATAGTAGTAAAGAAGGCACGTAGTATGCTTACCTTCATGGGTCAGGGTGTTGAATGTAAGCCAGCTCAGTAAGACATTGGTTGGGCCGCATTTGAAGTATTGCATGCAATTCTGGTTGCCCTGGTTGGAAGGATGTGGAGGCTTTTGAGATAGTGCAGAGAGACATAAGAATGTTCCCTGGATTTGAAGGTTTTTAGCTACATGGAGATATTGGACAGATGAAGATTATTTTCTCTGAGGAGCTGGCGATTGAGGGGATACCTGATAAAAGTATATACAACTATGATAGGCTTAGACAGGGTCAATAATTGGAACCTTTTTTCCACTGTGGAAATGTCAAAGACTGGAGAGCAGAGCTTTAAAGTCATAAGGGGAAAGTTTAAAAGAGATGTCCAAGACAAATTTTTTTTTTAACACAGAATAGTGGGTTCCTGGAACGTGCTGCCAGGGATGGTGGTGGAGGTAGATACGAAAATGGCATTTAAGAGCGTTTTAGATGGGCACATGGATATATAGAAAGTGGAGGGATATGGGTCATATGCAGGCACCCAAGATTACTTTATGTACTAATTTAGTACATTGTGTTCGGCATGGGTATTCAACATGGCAATGGGCCTGTTCCCGTGCTGTGCTGTTTGGTCTACGTTCTTTCCTGTAGGAGCTGCCTCATAGACAATGGAAATGCTTTGTGGAGTTGGCAGCTGAGCAACTGGATGTAGGATGCCTGGCCTGAAATGAATACACCACTATCATCACAGACTTCACCAGTAAGCGTGCATAAGACTGCGTGCAGGAGCAATCAGAATGATCCCTAACTGGAAACCATGGAGATCCACTCACTGGAGAAGACCTAGCCTGACATGTTCGAGTTGGGTGACCCTAACCTGTAAAGGAAAAATAGATACAACCTTCACAAAGCAATTGGGGATGCTGAGAGACAATTCCAGACCAAGCTAGAATGTCAGACCAGTCGCTCAGATACCTGGCGATCGTGGCAAGACTTGCATGCTACAAGGGGATACAAAGCAAAGTTGGGCAAAATCATGGGCAACAATGTATCTCTCCCTGATGAGTTCAATTCTAGTTTTGAACATAACGCCAGTGGAATGGCTTCACCTGTTCTGCCAGCCTCTGAGCCCATGATCACTGTAGTACATGTCAGATCAGCCTTCCAGAGAGTTAGCCCATGGAAAACGACTGGTCCCTCTGCAGACCAGCTATACTTCTATTTATTGTCTTTCGCTCCACCTTCAATGCCATAATTTCAACCAAACTCATCTCCAAACTTCAGGACCTAGGATTCAGCACCTCTCTTTCCAACTGCATTCTGACAAATCAACTGCATCATAATAATAATATCTTTTTTTTTCCTTTTTATTGTCATTGCACATAAGTGCAACAAGATTTGGGTGGATCATGAAGGATAAGCGACAAAACATCCTTCATTGCCACAGTGAGGCCCAGCACAAATTGGAGGAACAGCACCTCATATTTCACTTGGGTAGTTTATACCCCAGCGGTATGAACATTAACTTTTCCAATTTCAGGTAGTCCTTGCGTTCTCCCTCCTTCCCCTCCACTTCCCAGCTTTCCCACAAGCCTACTGTCTTCGCTTCTTCCTTTCTCCCCCCCCACCCCCCCACCGACATCAGTCTGAAGAAGAGGCTCGACCCGAAATGTCGCTTATTCCTTCTCTCCATAGATGCTGCCTCACCTGCTGAGTTTTTTTCAGCAATTTTCTCTACCCATAATAATCCAGATCAGGTTAATTGGCAAAATTGTACATTGTCCCTAGTGTTTGTGTAGGATAATGTTAATGTGCGGGGACCGCTGGTTGGAATGCATTCGGTGGGCTAAAGGGCCTATTTCCACACTGTAACTAAACTAAAAGGTAATTGAAGCTGATACGTTCCCTGTTTTTCTTTCAGAACGTTAACATTGTCAAACTTGAGGGAATGGTAGGTGGTAATATGAAGATTATCAGGTTCATGCTTGGGCTGATGTGATTTCATGAGGTAATTTGTAGATGTTGAGGACATCCTGAGCGGTTCGGTCCAATGTGTATAACATTGTACTCCCTGCTGATGTGTTGTCTGGTGGGATAGGAAGCTTTTAAGGATTGTGATGTAGGAGTCTGGCAAGTTGTTTGTATGTGATTTTGAGAGTTAGGCTGCTGCTGACTAATCCACGGGATAGTTAAAGCAGGTGGGAATCTCCGAAATGGGTAGTGAGAGATTAAAGATGAATGTGAATACTCCTGCCAGCTGTTCTATGCAAGATACACCACAGATCGAATAATACCGTAGACCGGGATCAAGCAATGCTCTGTCACCACATGAACCCCATTTCTCAATCTTGCTCAGTTCAACAAGCTGTGTAGTGGTAATCTGCCGGGATAGCTCAAACCACATCTCTACTCCTCTCATTGAGTGACAGTGTGTAGATCAGTCTTGCACATGCCCATACTTGGTACTAAGCTCCAAACCATTAATTCCTCCATCAAAATGTAACACAGGAGGAGCATTGCATATTTGGAAGATTGAGACATCAGATTGTTCCTGACAAGATCCAGAATAAGACCCTGATCAACACCATTCACTTTGCATATTTTGTCAGTGAGGTTAGTCATCAGTGATAAGTCTGTCATCTCCTCCAGTGGACAAGTACACCCTTCCACAACTTGAGGAAACTCCAACATCATATGTTAAAATAATGTCAGTGCAAAAAAAGACCTGCCACATTCGTCGGACATTTGAACGGAACTACATAAACTGTAGACCGTTTCAAAGACAAAAATCTTGCATGAAAAATTTGTGAATTTCTTTTAAGTCTAGTTAAGTGACCTGCTGATGTAGGGATGTTAGCTGTGTTTATATAATTGTGCGAAAAGAGGTTGTACCAATGAAATGCAAATTAGCTTGCTTTGTTTATTCATTCCCTGATACATGACACTTATCAAGTTTTTGTTCAAAACCATTGAGCGAGGCCCTTGATTTCATCTAAATTCGGCTATCTTATGCAATTGGGTTCAGAGCATACTCTATTTGAGCAGGTGAAAGTCGTCAATAAGTTATCGTTCATGCTGCATGGATTTGAAATATAAAGTGCACATTAAATAAGAAATTACTGAAAATAAATTCAAAAAGTGAAGGTTGAAGTGAGCTATTCAAAACCAATTCACTTTTAAGTTTGAACTTAAAAACCATTGTACTTTTTGATTACTCCAGCAGCATTTAGGTTAATGATTTATGATGAAATCTGTTCTTTCAATTTTAATCGGATAACATTTCTGAAGTGAACTTGTATCTATTTCAAATTGTTATACCACTCTCACTGGTTTTGACCAATATTTGTGTGTGGTCTGTGTTTGTGTACTACACACATACTAACTTATCATTGAGCTATGTTGCAGATTTAAGTTTGATCAATGTTGTTCACCAGTTAACAATTTCTGTTCACCAGTTATATTTTACTTTAAACGCAAAGCTATTTGGCAGTCATAAAAACCAGAACTCTAAATGAAGTTGAATGGTACGTTCATAACAGGTTTGTGTTGAAATTGGCAGAAAAGTTGCATTTCATTTAATTTATAGAATAGTAAATGTCTGTCCCACACAAGAGCTCATATGGGTTGGGGGAAGAGTGGTGTTGAGGTGACAAACTAGCATGGATGATCTCTCCATACAATTGGAAGAATAATGATTGGGTGGGGGTGGTTAAATGACTTTATTTATTTGCATGCAGCATTTGAGTGGAATGTCAACTCTGCTAGTTCAGTACCAATCAAGGGTCTTTAACCAGAAATATTAATCCCATTTCTCTCTTCATGAATGCTCTCTGACCTGCTGAGGCTGAGTTTTGTTAGCATTTTGTTTTTCTCTTGCATTTGCGATTCTGATTTGAATCAGATTTCTAATCTGGATACTTGATGCAACTGGGCCAACTCGGAATACTAGAGTGCTAATCATGTAATGTTACAAGCAGGTATTTTGGCTTAGGAGAATTAGAATGTAAATAAGCCATGTGGTTGCCATATAAAGCTGCAAGGGCAAATATATGATGATTTGTAAGGAACTTAAAGATTTTGTTTCTTTATTTTTTCTGTTTCTATTTGAAGTGGAATAAGTTGTTTAAAAGAGCAGGGCATGTTTTCTTATTTCAGGTTTGCGTTAAATTGTTGCATCTCTGAAAAGTGTATTTTTTCAGTCTTATTCTTGTATGGTGATCTTATTCTTAGACAAAGGTATTGCAGAAAAGATTGTGTCTACAATAGTTTGAGAAGTGAATGTCTCCAACAATAGGAATGATAGTCATCACATATTATCCAGGTTAAACATTGGCTTATGAGGAGTTGGTTCATACAAGGTTTGTCATTTTATCATGCACTTGTGACTAACCGTCACAAAATTCTTGTGACTAAATATTTGCTTTTAACTTTAAAGCATTGTGAGGTGGTTTCATACTTAACAATTGTTGTAGTTTTAGTAGTTTTAAGTTATTCTGTTTCTGAATGCATCAAAACTGTTGCTTGTTAACTGGAAAGTAGCATTGTAATTACGTAATTGGGATAAAATCATAATTATTTTGCAGAGTTAACATAGATTTACATAGAATGTGCATCACAGATGCATCAATCAGTTCATCTAGTTCATGCTGGTGCTTTATGATGTGCTGGACTGTCATCTCCCATTCTAATTATATGAATTCCTTGGTCTTATTAAGCCTTCCTCATGAAGTACTGATTATTGAACTTCACTACCTTATGCACCTGTCAACATTTTCAAGGAGTTTTATACTTACACTCAGTATCCTGAGGTGCCTTCCATTTAAAGTCCTGTTAAGGGGCTGTCCCACTGTACGAGCTAATTCAAGAGCTCTCACGAGTTTAAAAAAAATCAAACACGTGGTAAGCACATAGAATGTACGTAGCGGTTACTTCGGAGCTCGGGACGTCTCTTAGCGGCTCGAAATGCTAACGGCAGGTACTCGAGAAATGCGGTAAACTCGTGAAGATATTTCAACATGTTGAAAAATATCCACGAGAGCCCCGAGTACCTACCGCAATTCTCCGAGTTCGAATCTGGGGAAACTCGGGAGAACTCTTGAATTAGCTCGTACAGTGGGACAGCCCCTTAAGTATTTGACGGCCCAAAACGCATAGTCTCGTGCTTGTCTGGTTAAAACTCTGTCTGCCATTGCTATACCCAGCTTTCCAACTCTTCTATTTCCTGTATTACATCAAACACAACTGGGTCAACCAATTTTTGTCCTCTACTCAACCATTTTTTGTATTGTCAACAAACTCGCTAATCAGTCTACTTTGATAAAGTGCACATAAATCTCATCTACAGCCCTGCTTTTCTCAATTTTCTTACTTACCAAAAATCTCAATCTGATTTGTGAGACAGGATTTCCCCTGTTGACTCCTCTTAATTAGTCAACATAAATCCTGTCCCGTTGGATTGTTTTCTAATACTTTTCCAACGATTAATAGAAGGCTCTGGTTTGCCGTTTCCTGGCTTATTTCTGCGGCTCTTTTTGAATAAGGAATAACATTAGCAAAAATTACCAAAAAGAAAATACTTTATTTGATTTCTAAGTTACTATATTACATTGAGAATGGTCATTTTATTCTCTGCCATGTAAGTAGAAATATTTGCTCTGTCTCTACTCTATCAAGACCTTTTTTTTATAATTTTGAAACTATCTAATGGGTTAACAGAAAAGAGAGCTAGTTTGTTCATGGAGTTTTATAGCACAGAAGCAGTCCCTTTTGGCCCACCATACCGATGCAAACCTTTTTGTCCATCTAAGTAATTGAATCTGATTCCACCATCACCTCTGCAGCACTTTCTGATATTGACTGATCCTTGTGTTTCAAAAAAAGTTTCCTTCTAATCCTCTTTAATGTTCCTTCCTCACACTTGAAAACATGTGTACGGTTGTTTTCGATCTCCCTGCAATGGAACAAAATGTTAATTACCTACCCTGTCTATGACTCTTTTGTTTATATCGTTATCACCTCACCCGTAACATCCTTCACTCCAGTAAAAACAAGCCCAGCGTATTTGTGCTCTTTCCAAAACCAAAATCCTCTAATCCAGATAACATCTTGGGCGAATCTTCTGTTTTCTAAAGTGCAACCAAATCCTTCCCGCAGTGTGGCAAACTACACAATACCCCAAGTGTGGTCTAATTGTTTGTAAAGTTGCAACATATTGTCCGAATGTTTACATTCTTTGCCTCAACCTACGAAGGCAAACATGTCATATACCACCTTCATCACGCTGTCTACCTGCATTGTCACTTTCATGGAATTATGGACTTGAAGCCCAATGTCCCTCTGTTTATTAACATCCCCACTGTTTATTGTTTGTCCTTTTTGATTTTCCGAAATGCATCAGCTCAGACATGTTGCGGCTAAATTCCATCTGTCAACCTATATCTTGCTGTTCCCTTTAACCTTCTCCACTATCCGCAATACTTTTGTGTTATCCACAAATGTTCTCATTGTACCTCCTACATCTGTATCGTTAGCATATCACAATCAACAAGGATCCCTACACTGATTCCTGAGGTACACCTCTGATTACAGACTTCCATTCAGAAAAGCACCCATTACCTGCCAGACTTTGTCCTGCCCTCTGTTCCAGCTTTGTCCCTTCCCCACCCCCCTTTCAACCAGCCTGAAGAAGGGTCCCGAACCGAAACATCACTTATCCATGTTATCCACAGATGCTGTTTGGACCTGTTTAATTACTCCAGCACTTTGTCTTTTATTGTAAACCAGCATCTGCTATTTTTCATATCCACAATATACAACTACTACTGGCTTTAGTCAAATTCCTGTTTCTCAAAAGATAGACACAATATGCTGGAGTAACTCAGCGGGACAGGCAGCATCTCCTGATGGAAGGATTGGGCGAGGTTTCTGATCGAGACCCTTCTTCAAAATGAAGAAGAAGATCTGCAGAGGAGCCTCGACCCAAAACGTCACCATTCCTTCTATCCAGAGATGCTGTCTGTCCTGCTGAGTTACTCCAGCATTCTGTGTCTATCTTCAGTGTGAACCAGCATCTGCAGTTCCTTCCAAAGCATTTCTCCTGCTTCTCAGCCTCCACACTTTGAAGGTCATGATGTTAAAGAAGGGAAACAACGGAGGCAAATGGTTATTTAAAGATGAAAGCCAGGAACTGGTGGCATGTTACTTACATTGGTGTTGAGGCCTTTGATATTTATATTCTATGGATAGGCAGGCAAGTATTGAGGAGAATGTAAGTTGTGATGCAGCTGGGTACTGCCGAGATTGATCCTGAAGTACCATTTTGCTCCATTATGTGCAATTATGCGCAAAGAAACGTGACTAAATGGTATCCTGAAATGACAATAGTCAATAGGTGCAGGTGCAGGAGCAGGCCATTCGGCACTTCAAGCCAGCAACGCCATTCAATGTGGTCATGGCTGATTATCCACAATCAGTACCCCGTTCCTGCCCTCCCAGATATCCCCTGACTCCGCAATCTTCAAGAGCCCTATCTAGCTCTCTCGTGAAAGTATCCAGAGAACCGGCCTCCACCGCCCTCTGAAGCAGAGAATTCCACAGACTCACAATTCTGTGTGAAAAAGTGTTTCCTCATCTCCGTTCTAAATGGCTTACCAGATTTACATATTTTGAGCATGTTGGGGCGTGTAATGGAATGAAAGCAGATCTTATTAAAATTAATGTTCTGAAAAGAGGGGCATTGAGGGATGGGTGCTGAGAGGGTGTTCTTTTAATCTTCAGACTTCTATATCACAAAGCTGCGTATGTGAGGGTTATTGAATGCATTAAAGGCAGAGATTGACAGGCACTAAAATAACAAGGGAGTCAAGAGGTATATGAAGAGCCATGATCTTATTACGTAGCAGATCACATTCAAGATACCAATTTGGCCTAATTCTGCTCCTGTTATACTCTTCCTAAACTTTGCAGTTCACTTTCCCCACAAGATCTTTCTTTAAACATTATCTCTTTTGAACACGTTTTGGTTGCATGGTTTCAAAATCTCCATTTAGTTTGGTGTTAATGTTTGTTTAACAATGTTTACATAGAACTGTAAATCTTATATTAGTTTTGACATGGATTAAAGAACAAAGTTGTGGTTAAAAGGTGCACAGACTAGACATGGCCAAATCTGTCAATTGGCAGACAGATTTGTTCACTTTTGTGGCATATGCCAATTCTTAATTAAAACTGAGGCCATTAGACTATTAGAAATCTGATGAGGTCCATAATTCCAGATTCTTGCCCTGAAGCTTTATAAAGTAGTTTGAGGATTGGACCAGGTGTTGTGAAGAAATTGTACCTCAAGGGTGGGGGAAGAGTGAAGGGGGTTTGCTGGGGAAGAGATATTTGGTGCAGAGTCTTGCTAGGAATTCTTAGGAATTGCCCCTCTGATTCAGATCTGATTTGGAATAGGTTTAATCTCATTGATTTTAATAAGGATTTTTGGCAATGTAATGGGAAAGGTAAGTTATGATTTTCTTTTTGTTGTTAAACTTTTTTTATTTGCCATCTTAATATTTTTTTATCTGTCATTTTAACCACTGTTAAATGGCCTAAACCGTAAGGTTGACCCTTACAGCTAACAGCTTACTATTATCAAAGGTATAACTAATTATAAATAATTAGTAGATGAAAGTGTTAGATAAATACATTTTACAGTAAAGGAGCGGAGCTAATTGTACAACATCAACTTCGGAAGTCGAATAGATGTCGAATCCCACAGACGCGTGGGACATGCACTACAGTGTCGAATACTTCAGACACTGTAATTTTACTTGTTCAATTAAAAAAAAAATCACAATATGTCACTACTATGTGTTTTTTTTTCAAGGAAAATTGCAAAAGGGATCTACCAAGGAAGTTAATAATATAAATGCCCCCCAAATATCCAGAGTCCTGAGGTATGGATGCACCGTAATAAATAAGGGTATTAAAATCAGAGAAAATGCAAGATGATAAACAAAAGAAAATGGGAGGAATCACACTGTGTAGCTGGAATATAAGGGGTATTAATGAACCAATTAAAAGGGGCAAAATACTAGCTCAGTTGAAATCATATAACACGGACATTACTTTTCTACAAGAAACGCACCTTAAACATCAAGATCAGATGAGATTGAGGGCGAATTGGATAGGCCAAACATTTCACTCCTCATATACTTCGAAATCCAGAGGCACCGCAATTATTATTCGCAAAGGAATACCATTCAAATCAAAGAACATTATATCAGATAAGGAAGGGAGATATCTTATAGTTACAGGAGAGATCCATGCTACACCAATCACTTTGGTAAACATATATGCACCCAATTTTGATAATCCTCAATTTTTTAATAAAATCCTGAATACAATCGCAGAATTTAACTACCAAAATGTTATAATGGGAGGAGACTTCAACTGTGTTTTAGATCCGTACTTAGATAAATCGATGCAAAAACAAAGAGGTAATATGAAATCTAAAACTAGTGAACTCTTAAATACATATATAAAAAATACAAATATAGCAGACGTCTGGAGGATCGTGAATCCGACTGGAAGGGAATACTCGTTTTATTCAATGGTACACAAAACATACTCACGTATAGACTACTTCCTAGTGGATACAAAACTAATCCCTTATACTATGAACCCTAAATATCACACCAATACGATTTCAGATCACTCCCCGCTAACTTTCGTTTTAAAATTAGAAAGAATGTCTACGAACAAATCGTTCTGGAGGTTTAACTCGCAAATTCTGAAAGACCCACAAGGGAGTATATATCTAAAAAAACAGATGGACCTATTTTTTGAGACAAACGATACACCAGATATATCGCCCACTTTATTATGGGAATCCTTCAAAGCATTTATTAGAGGAGTCATTATCTCGTATCAAGCTTTTCAAAACAAAAAGAATAAGAATGAACAAAGACAATTAGAAGAACAAATCAGAAAACTAGATATAGATAATGCTAAAGACCCAACTATGGATAAACATAATAAAATTTTAATACTGAAATTTAAGCTAAATAAATTATTATCAGAGAAGATTATAAGATTATTCCAAATTACAAAACAAGAACATTTCGAATTTGGGGATAAACCCCATAAACTTTTGGCACGCCAACTGAAAAAACGGGAAAAAGATCATGCAATTTTAAAGATTAAATCAGATAGAGGGGAATTATTAACACTACCTAATGATATCAATAAAAGATTTGCTCAATTTTACAAGAATTTATTCACATCGAAAACGCTAATAGACAATAATAAAGTTTCAGAATTTTTGGACAATTGTAACCTTCCAAAACTAGAATTGAAGGAACAAGAGGAACTGGGAGCACAAATTACATCTAAGGAAATAGAAGACACAATAAACACACTTAAGAATGGAAAAACACCAGGACCAGACGGATTCAGTAATGAATTTTATAAATGTTTTAACGACATAGTTACACCACGTCTACAGAAAATGTATACATACGCTTTTAAAGAACAAATCTTACCTGAAACACTAGCAGAATCAACGATCACATTAATACTTAAAAAAGATAAAGATATAGAAGAACCAGGCTCATATAGAGCTATTGCTTTGTTAAATACGGATCAAAAAATATTAGCGAAAACACTAGCTAGAAGACTAAGTTAATATGTTAGTATTAATAAATGAGGATCAAACGGGATTTATACCTAAGAGACATTAATTTAATAACTTGAGACGTCTGCTTAACATAATGCACTCTCACAAACCTCAAGAACAAGAGTTATCTATCATTTCATTGGACACAGAAAAAGCATTTGATCAAGTAGAATGGGATTATATGATTAAAGTATTGCAAAAATTTCAAATGGGAGAGAACTTCATCGCATGGATAAAATTATTATATAACAAACCCACGGCTAGAATATTAACTAATAATATACTATCTACGAAATTCCAATTAACAAGGGGCAATAGACAAGGATGTTCATTATCACCGCTGTTATTTGCTCTGGTAATTGAACCTTTAGCTGAAAAAATTAGAACACACCCGGATATTTACGGTTATAATACAAAATATTCAAATAACAAAATATCCTTATACGCAGACGATGTATTACTGTATATCACAAAACCCCAAATCAGTATACCAAACATATTAAATCTAATTGAGGACTTTGGATCTTTCTCAGGATACAGAATAAACTGGAACAAAAGTGAAATTATGTCGATAAAACCGAAAGACTCAACACATCTCTTGAAATTCCCCTTTAAAATAGCCACAGAAAATTTAAATATTTAGGAATTGAAATCACTAGAAATTATCACGCTATGTTTAATGCCAATTATAGCCCCTTACTTAAGAAACTAAATAATCTAATCAAATTCTGGAAAACGCTCCCGATGTCTTTAATAGGTCGAATAAATGCTATAAAAATTATCTTTTTACCACAAATCCTATATTTATTTCAATCAATTCCAATATATCTTCCAAAAAAGTTTTTCAAAAAACTAGACTCAGACATTACAAATTTTATATGGGATTACAAATCCCACAGAATACAAAGAGCACACCTTAGTAAACCAAAAGAGATGGGTGGTCTAGCGCTCCCTAACTTTATGTACTATAATTGGGCAGTAATTATTAAAAATATGATTCACCTGCTGGACAACTCCGCCCAGCAGGTGGACTGGATTGTAATGGAGAGAGAGGACTGCTCTCCGTGTAATACAGGAGCGACTCTCCTCTCACCAATGAATCTGAATAACAAAAATTATAATAAAAATCCAATGATACATAGCACAATTAGAACTTGGAAACAAATAAAACAGAATCTAAAATTAAGAAATCTATCCCTTTTAATGCCAATAGTCAATAACCCGTAGTTTAAACCCTCAATTATAGATAAATCATTTACACAATGGGAAAGAATGGGAATCAAAATGCTCGGAGACTTGTATGAATTAGGAAAATTATTATCATTTCAACAATTACAACTGAAATATAATTTGAAAAATAATCAATATTTTAAATATCTTCAAATCTGTGACTATCTGAAAAAATACACAAAAGACTATCATAACATGCCCCCAGACATTGGATGAAGACATGAAGACAAAGGCTGAATCAGCAAATCTAATATCATACTTATACAACATTATTTTAAATATAGAAATACCTACAACCGATGGTATTAGAAGAGACTGGGAACAAGAACTAGCTATAAACATTTCAAAAGAGAGCTGGGATAAACACTTACTATATGTGCATAAATGCTCGATCAACGTACGACATACTCTAATTCAATATAAAACATTACATAGACTATTATTCAAAAACTAAAATAAATAAACTTTTCCCCAATGTCTCACCCATTTGTGATAAATGTCAGTCACAAGAAGCTACCATAGCGCACTCTTTTGTTTTCTGTATAAAAATTCAAAAATTCTGGAACGAAATATTTGAAATCTTCACAAAATTATTTAAAATAAAACTTGTACCAAAAGCAGAATGGATCATTTTTGGAATATCGGAAGGTAACCCCGAATTAAATGTGTTTCAAAAGAACTTACTTAATTACGGGCTAATAATGGGAAAAAAGCTTATACTCAAATTTTGGAAAAATGCTCCAATACCAACAATAAAAATGTGGATTTCAAACATGTTCGAAACACTACACTTGGAAGAGATGAGACTCATCCTATCAGGCAAAGCAGACCACTTCCAAAAGACGTGGTCTGCATTTACGGAACTATTACAAGCATAAGGTGCAATAGTAATTAAAAATATAAATGGTACCAGGATCTGGTAACGGGAATTATAAAATAAATTAAAAAAACACGGTATATCCTTTTTTGCGGAGTTTTGTGTTACAATAGAGAGATTGTTTTTCCTTTTTTTTTCTTTTCTTTCTAGGGTCTTATTTCCTTTCTTTACTTCCTTCTCTAACTTCTTCCCTAAGGGACTTTCTTCTCCCAACACTTTCCTGCACCTTCACGATTCTTGCTCACTTTCCTTACTTCTTTTATTTCTACCTTTTTTAAAGCTCGAAAAACGAAGTGGTACAACAAAATGTAATAAGATATATGTGATGTGTATTACTGTAATTTACTGTACTTCTAATTTAAAAAAAATAAAAATTTTAAATAAAAAAAAATAAAATAAAAAATGGCCTAAACCTTCAGACAGAAATTTCACTTCCGGATTTGCCTTCTGTCACAGTAATATGAGCATGGTGCCGTGGGACTCTACTGCCTGGGTTTAGAAGCTGCCGAGAGCTAACTGCCGTATGTCTGGGTGCAGAAGATCAGCAATATCAGTCCCTTGCATCTGCCCCAGGTCAACGGAGGTAGGCAATGTACCTGGGCAGGAGGCCTGGTTTCTCATTATTCGAGTAGGCTCAGGACTGAATACTTGAGTCAGTAATTTTGGCAAGTGATACTGCTATTACATTGACACCTTCTGACCCTATTAATTTTGTTTCCGCCATTGTACCTTTTGCCTTTGCCATTTAATATTTTCTTCCTTCTACCCTTTTTTGTACATTCCTTCCCTTTGGTTCCCCTTTCTTTTCTCCTCCTCCAATTCTACATCACAAGATTTGTTCTGTCTAGAGAGCAAAAAATAATAATTTGTATCCAGATTCCAGCATCTGCTGTCTTTTGTGTCTTCCTTTTCCCCAATTCTGAATTAGTCATTAGCCTAAAACTGTCTGTTGCAATGCTGTTTTGTCAAAAGATGGTTTTTAGCATCCATATTATATTATTTTGCTTTGATACAGTTTGACTTTCTGTGAAGTTATCAAATTTACTTACTGGGACGATTTTAAATTCAAATTTGAACATACTTGACTTTTGCCACTGGCACAATTAAACTATTAAAATTGTTTAAGAAAGATTTGATCTAGTTCTCTCAAATCTCGGCAAAATAATTTTGTAAAATAATTCTCATAGTAATGTTTAAGTATCTTTTTAAGCATGCATAAGCTTAATGTGAATTTAAGGATGTTTCCTATAAGTTTTCTTTTAATTTCAGTTTGAACTTGCTGTGTTGAACATTCCCACTCTCTATGGTACCTAAGGGGTTAATTGTATAAGTTGAAATTCAGTTAGCAAAACCTCTCGCGCTGATTGGATGTTAAAAGGTGAAAATAGAATCATCATAAACTTTTGACCCTTCGTTGGTACGTGTTCTGTGCAACGCCCACCACAAGCGACTTGTAGAATGCTGTTTCCCTGCATGTTAACAGCCTAGTAGTCTGTAACATATTATACATGTTAAACCCTGCTTTGAATTTTGAGTGGAGAAAAACGTTTCTATTCAAATATTTGGTAATAATTTTAAGTGCAAACATGACGTGGATTCCTTTTTTAAAAGAATGAACAAAACTTGCCACCAAAGCACAGCTTTGCCTTCTGTTTTTACAAATGGCTGTAGCTCATTTTAGCACAAGCACTCCAGAGTACAACTGTTTCTACTGGCTTCTTTTTGCTAAAGCGAAATGTTTGGATGCAATAAAGAGAGCACAGCGCCATTTTTTCCACACTAATTATTTCATGCTTTTCCTGGTATCAAAAGGTTATAGCTAGAGTGAACAGGGGATAAACGTTTACTTTGCGCATTCATAGGCTCCAGAGAATATATTAAATAGATTAAACTTTAAGATCAGTAATTTAAAATAAAGGTGCATAATGTGGTTGAAGATGTGCTGTATATTTTCCATTTGAAATAATTGCAACATATTTGAAATCTTATTTGCAGTAATAGCCTGAATCTGTATCTGTAACACCTTTGTATGCAGATCTTTTGTGTTTTTGATTTGAGAATGACTTCCTCAATTTTCCCCCCTATTTCGCCCCACCTTATTGTATGTTGCATTTAAACCAGCCTTTAGAAGAATGGACAAAATTAGAAAATTAAATTGGCAGTAAAGTAACGTCATGTTGCAATACTAGAATTCCAAATCAATTTGAGATCCAGTGAAAGATCTGAAACCAGGTTAATTGCCAGTTTTTCACCTGAGGAAATGTTTCATGTGGAGGCGTTTGATTGGAAGAAAGTAAATTAACTAAATATAGCGATTAGTGACATTAGATGACCTGTAAAAAACATGTATTGTCTTGGATTAAAGTCCTTGTTTTCTGCTGTATGTGTTTTTTTCCTCTAATCTTTCATTCTCTGAATCACTTTTCAAAGCGGAGTGTTTTAAAATATACTGATCATGAGCCACCTCAATTAAATATCCTGCATTTGATGTAATCTATTATTCATAAATGAGTATTCAAAGGACAAACATTGTTAAAAGTGTGATGCATTTTAATTTAAATAAGAAACGTTGAGATTGGGCTGCATCTGTGGAGAAAGAAACGGAGCCGATTTTACAAAAGGTCACTGCTGTTGATGTGCTATCTTGTTTCTCTTTCCACAAATTCTGCCTGACGTATGTTTTTCCAGATTTTCTGTTTTTATTCCTGATTTCCACATTATGCATATCATTGCTTTGTGGGAAGCATCCAACTTGCCTGAAACCTCAGGAGAAGAGTACTATGATTTAATATATTTTATATTATAGTCTACTACCTCATCTTTTCTATGGATGTTCAGTCACTCTACAGCTCCATTTCCCATCAGGAAGGTCTTAAAGCCCTCTGTTTCTTCCTCAACCGCAGAATAAACCAATTTCTGTCTACTATCACTCTCCTCTGCCTAGCAGAGCTGGTCCTCACCCTTAACAACTTCTCCTTTGACTCCTCCCACTTCCTCCAAATCTATGGTGCAGCTATGGACACACGCATGGGCCCCAGCTATGCCTGCCTCTTTGTAGGGTACGTCAAACAATTACTGTTCCAGGCTTACACACTGGCCCTGTCTCCGAACTCTACCTCCACTACATTGACGACTGCATTGGTGCTACCTCCTGCACCCATGCAGAACTCACTGATTTCATCAACTTCACATCTAATTTCCATCCTGCACTCTAAAATTCACTTGGACCATCTCCGACATTTCCCTACTGTTTCTAGATCTCACCGTCTCCATCAGAGGAGACAGACTATTGATTGACATATTTTACAAACCCACTTCTTCTTCTTCTTTCGAGTCCATCTTGTTACAAATGATGACCTTGCTGTCATCGTCCATCCTGAAAAGGACGCAAGCTTCCGGCGACAATCAGTGGAAGCTATCACTTGTCGCAATTGATAACGGTGGTATCAGAATTAGCTCATGATACTTCCAGTTCCCATAGCTATCTAGCCAACACTTCTTCCCACCCTGCTTCCTATAAAGATTCTATTCCCTACTCCCAATTCCTCCGTATATGCCGCATCTGCGGATGAGGTGTTCCATACCAGGTCATCGGAGATGTCCTCATTCTTTAGGGAACGGGGGTTTCAATATAGATGAGGCTCTCACTAGGGTCTCTTCGATATATCGTACCTCCGATCTTGCTTCCCCCTCCCCCCATTCGTAACAAAGACAGAGTCCCCCTTGTCCTCGCTTTCCACCCCATCAGCTGTCGCATACAGCACATAATCCTCCGACATTTTCGCCACCTCCAACAGGGTCCCATTGCTAGCCACAACTTCCCATCTCCACTCCTTTCTGCTTTCCGCAGAGATCATTACCTCTGCATCTCCCTGGTCAATTCGCCCCTTCCCACCCAAACCACTCCCTCCCCGGTACTTTCCCCTGCAACCGCAGGAGATGCAACACCTGTTCCTTTACCTCCCCCCTCGACTCTGTCCAAGGACCCCGACAGTCTTTTCAGGTGAGGCAAAGGTTCACTTGCACCTCCTCCAACCTCATCTGCTGTATCCGCTGTTCCAGGTGCGGACTCCTGTATATCGGCGAGACCAAGCGCAGGCTCGACAATCGTTTCGCTGAACAACTCTGCTCAGTCCACTTAAATAAATGAATGAATGAATGAATACTTTTATTGTCATTGCACAATACTGTGCAACGAAATTCCATTACATCTCCTCCGGTTAAAAAAAATACAAACACGACAACCTACCTGATTTCCCGGTTGCTCAGCACTTTAACTCCCCCTCCCATTCTCACACTGACCTTTCCGTCCTGGGCCTCCTCCATTGTCAGAGTGCAAATTGGTGGAACAGCAACTCATTTTTTGCTTTGTTAGCTTACTTCTCTAACTTCAAGTAGCCCTTGCTTTCCTTCTCTCTCCATCCCCTCCCCTTCCCAGTTCTCCTCCCAATCTTACTGTCTCCGACTACATTTTATTTCTGTACCGCCCACTCCCCTGACATCAGTAAGAAGAAGAAAACATCACCCATTCCTTCTCTCCAGAGATGCTGCCTGTCCCGCTGAGTTACTCCGGCATTTTGTGTCTACCTTCAATTTAAACCAACATCTGCAAATTTTTCCTACACGATATCATAGTTTCATTTGTTCAGCAGTTCTTGTTTTATGTGTTTGAGTAGGCTTAAAACAAAGCTGATTAAATTAAATGTTCTGGTTATATTCCTCATTTTTGTTTTGCTTCTGACATTGTCTCGCTAATTATAATTGTTCTTTCCACACCCTATTTTTTTGTTGTCATGTATTAAGAACTGCAGAGTCCCAGTGAAATGTTTATTTTGGCTTATGTTTCTAAACATTGTGGGAGGGGTAAGATCTGAGTTGCTCCTGAAACTATTAACAGAAAGTGATAACAGGAATTTTGAAACAAATATCCAATGTTTTTAGTGATTTGGGTAAATGTGTAGATGGGGCATCTTGGTCGGCAAGGGCAAGTTGGGTGGCAGGGCCCGTTTTCATGCTGTATGACTCTAATAGTATCCGTGGCTGAAAGGAGCAGGTTGTAAGTGTTTCCCCCCTCAATTTAAGGTAAATTTAATGGACTTACCAAAACTGTGCCCCACGATTTATTGGCTGCAGCCTTTTCTTTTGCTGCTGCAGTTCTAATTCTAAAAAAATCACCTGTCCACTGTATCTGTCTTTAAAATAGGATACATTTTTCTCATGCTGTGAATTACTCTACAAATGATTAGTCTACTGGGCTTTGGAAGGAGCAAATTATCAAGGCATGGCAGAGCCAAGTTAAATTCTATCAACTATTTGCTGTAATGGGAGACAAATATATTTAAGGAGCAGAGAGTTTGCAAATTCACTCATTTATGTGGGCGGGTAATTCTGTGCACTATGAATCTTGTTGCATTTCACAAGTCCATCTCTTTACCATTGAACAGCGTGATTTGTCAAATTCTCATTCTATTAAATGAATTTTTGAAGATTAGCTTCTGGAAATCAATTTGTGTAGCTAATAGTGGTTGCAGCAACAAATAAAATCATTAAGAGCAACATTGTTCACTGTCGAGGACAAGAAACAGAATGGAGTCACGCACGAACTTTAAAGCTTTACATCCACTCTTCGGAGATTCTATTTGTCCTGCATATTCTGCTTTTATCATGCACTTTGTTTCTGTTCTCAAAGCGCTTATTTAATACATTAGCTCAACACTCGTGAAACTAACTTCATGTACGGCACGTGTATAATTTAAAAATTTTAAATAACAAATTAACTGAAAAAAATAAATTAACCTTTAAATTGTGTAGGAAATCCTCAAAGAAAAAAGATTGTGAATAGAGTTTTATGAGCTGCAGCCCTTGAAGATAATATATACTTTTATATATGCTGATTTACTTTAGTAGGTCCAACCTGACAGCACTACAGTCCCAAGTGAATTCGGCCCAAGTTAGAATTTTCAACACTGCTAGCTTTGTTGCGTATTTAAGGTCAATCATTTAGTAGCAGCTTGCTCGGTTCTGTCTGGAGACGGGATTCTTTCTGGGCGTTCAAAAGTGATTGGTACAAAAGCACAACATTATATTAAATTGGCTCAACATAGTCTATAATTTTTTGTTGAAATAGAAGCCTGTAATTTCACGTTAAGACTGCCTTGTTCTCCTGAGTTTAAAACAAGACACTGTTTTGGAGACCTACCATGGATGAACACGTCCGTGCACGTATATATGAGAGCAACTGTGACATGAATGTCTACAACTTTTTTTTAATTAGTGAAGGAGTATTGCGTCTCCACTGAAACTATGGAATTGCTGATTGTAAAATAGGGTACAGTTCAACTTAGATTTTTTTCGAGGTTTGCAGGATTTGTTATACAATGAAGTTTTGTTGAGCAAAAGAAACTGTTCACCTTGGGGGTTACAGTCATGTCTCCATTTTGAGGTAATCTAGCTTCACAGAACTCCAGTTATGTACTCCAATAATGCTAAGACAAATTTTTCTTTGCCTTTCTCTTCAGCTTTGAAATGTCAGAAAATGTCAAAATGCGCTGATTTTTGGAATTGCTTCACGAGTCTGAATTTTCTGGTTCTCACAGCAATGGATTAGTTTTAGATCTATTTGTTTTTTCATTCAGTGTGGCAACTCTTTGATGTGAGTTTTGGCAACTGAACTGAAAAGCCCTTTTAAAATGTATTAAATTGCTATACCTGGAATGTAAACTAGTGGAGTGCACGTTAATTTGATTTTTTTTGTGCCATCAGAACTAACAAGAATGAATTGAATAAGTATTTGAAAATCTTTTTTTACTTTTTTGGACAAATCGGTTAATCATTTAACATGTAGTATGACTTGTATTCAGTAAGTTTGCTTCTTTTGGATACTGCTTCAAAATATTTCAGATATTTGCCTTTGTTTTACATTTTACCTTGAGATCTTCTGAAATTTAGTTTGCTTGCTTAAAACTCTAATAGCTTTTTCGCAGCTATTAATTTTGTTGTTGAATCTCCTAGAGCTGTTTTAGTCTAAAATTTATTTAAAACTGCATATTGCAAAAATAGATAATCTGATAATACAATGCAACTTGAAAGATGGAATTTTGTGTAAAATTTCTATTCCAGTTCTATCATGCACCTTTAGAAAATGTCTATAATCTATATAAAAGGGAGGAGGGGCAAAACAAAGCTTGGAAAGTAATAGGTGGATACATGTGCAGGGCAGGGAGGTTTGATAGACAAATGTTTAGAAAAAGCTTATCACAAACTCTCTTCACCTGTATCCATCTATTACATGCCAGGCTATGTCCTGTCCCTCCTCTCTTCCAGCTTTCTTCTTATCATCAGCCCCCCCCCCCCCCCCCCACATACAATCAGTCTGAAGAAGGTTCTTGACCCAAAAAATTGCCATTCCATGTTCTCCAGAGATGCGGCCTGACCCTCTGAGTTACTCTAGCACTGTTTTTCTTTTGCAAACCAGCATCTGCAGTTCCTTGTTTCTATTTTCTGTAATTTTAATGTTTTTATTTTTATGCATGATGTTGGCAAAAAAGGAATTTTGTGGAAAATATTTGGGTGGCATATGACAAAGGAACAAAAGGCAAGGGAAAGCAGCAAAGTTTCTGTGCTATTTTAATGTTTTTAGAATTTATGCACCAATCTTTCTATAAAATTCAGTTTGATAAGGTAACATGTTAGCAACTCCAAATAAGTGCTGTTGGATAAATACTCAACGTCTATTGTTTTGTTATCATTGAGCACCCAAACCTGGCTGTTGTTTGCAGGATACCTCAATGAAGTGAGCTCGCATAGTTCGAAAGGCTTTTCATTTGAATTTCATGTGTGATTCGACAGTTAGTAATAGCAACTGGTGATTAAATGTTGATGAAGAAAATATCATACATGTCCTGTAATAAGCTATTGTAGGATTTTGATGAGGCATGGCTTTGAAATGCCCAACATTGTTTAAAGTTACAAGCCAATGATTGCTCCCACCCCCCTCCAATCACCACTTCACACCCAATCACCCACACCCTCCGAGCTGCACAACATTACTTCTCCATCATCAACAATAAAAATAGAGGAGGTGGAGAGGCTTTTCAGAGGACAAAAAAGACGGAAATCTCCAGGACCTGACAATGTTTCCCTCTCTACTCTTTAGCTTTGTGCCAAACAGCTGGCACTGGTATATACAGACATTTTTAACCAGTCCATGCAAACATGTACTGTCCCTGCCTGCTTCAAAGTTTCCACTATTGTCCCTGTACCCAAAAAGGCAAGGATTACTTGTCTTAATGACTACAGGCCTGTCGCACTGACCTCTGTAGTCATGAAGACACTCGAAAGGCCTGTGCTGGCCCAGTTGAAAAATATCACAAACTCCCTGGTGGACCCTCTGCAGTTTGCATATCGGGCCAATGGATCTGTGGATGATGTAGTCATCCTGGGCCTGTACTTCAATCTACAGCACCTGGACCGCCAGGGGACCTATGCGAGAATCCTGTTCGTTGATTTTAGCTCTGCATTCAACATCATTGTGCCAGAGCTACTACACTCCAAACTTTCCGAGTTGATTGTGCCCGAACCCCTCTGTCGCTGGATCACCAGCTTCCTGACAGACAGGAAGCAGCATGTGAGGTTGGGAAAGCACATCTCGGACGCGCAAACGCTCAGCATAGGGCTGCGTACTCTCTCCTCTCCTCTACTCTCTCTACACCAACGACTGCATCTCCACAGACACCTCTGTCAAGCTTCTCAAGTTTGTGGATGACACAACCCTGATTGGACTGATCCAGGATGGGAAGGAATCTGCCTACAGACAGGAAGCGTCACAGCTGGCGTCCTGGTGCCGTCGCACCAACCTAGCACTCAATGGTCTTAAGACAGTGGAATTGAATGTAGACTTTAGGAGAGCACCCCCTCCCCTCACCCCACTCACCATCAACAACACCACAATCACATCTGTGGAGTCTTTTAAGTTCCTGGGAACCATCATCTCCAAGGACCTTAAATGGGGGGCTACCATTGACTCCACAGTCAAAAAGGCACAACAGAGGATGTACTTCCTACGGCAGCTGATGAAGCACAATCTGCCACAGGCAATGATGGTCCAATTCTACACGGCCATCGTAGAGTCTGTTCTCACCTTCTCCATTATGGTCTGGTTTGGCTCAGCCACCAAGCACGACACCTGGAGGCTGCAGCGAATTGTCCAATCAGCTGAGAAGATTATTGGCTACAACCTTCCCTCCATTGATGAACTGTACACTGCAAGGGCCAGGAAGCGAGCAGGCAATATCATCTCTGACCCCTCTCACCCTGGCCACAAACTCTTTGAATCACTTCCCTCTGGAAGCTGCCACAGCCAGACATAAAAACTGTTTTTATCCACGAGTAGTTGCTCTATTCAACAGCCAAAACGCTGTAGCCTCCCTTTGATCTGGTATTTTGTTGGTTCACATGCTTGATCAATGGTGTTTTATCATTAATGTTTTATTATTATTGTTAATGTTTAGTGTTTTCGGAGTCATTCGTAACTGTCACTGTATGTCATGTTGTTTCTTGTGGGCGGAGCACCAAGGCAAATTCCTTGTATGTGAATACTTGGCCAATAAACTTACTTACTTGATTTCCAATTTTTCAATTGCTCTCTGGTACAGATATTAATTGCCCCAGGTAAACAAAACAAAATGAAAATCTTATATGTTAGAATGGTGACTGGATTTCAATGAGAGAGATGTTTGGAAATGTATACCAAAGTACACATCCCTCTTTGTTCTAATTTTTGAACAAGTTAGTCATACAAATTTGTTAACTTTTTGTTTAATGAATGGATGATGGGTTGTTTAAAATTCTGATAGGGCGTGTGACCATGATAGAGAATAGTTGCTGGAATCTTCTTGCAAATAACAAACCATTTATTTAACAATGATGTGGTTCATTACCCTCCACAGATGCTGCCTGACCTGCTGAGTCTTCCAGCAGTTTGTTTGTTTGCCATAATAGTTGGATTTGGTTTAGTTTTTTAGTTATGAGATACAGTGCAGAAACAGGCCCTTTGGTCCACCGAGTCCGGACCGACCAGCAATCCCTGCACATTAACACACGCACTAGGGACAATTTTACATTTTACACCAAGCCAATCAACCTACAAACCTGTACGTCTTTGGAGTGTGGGAGGAAATTGAAGATATCAGAAAACCCACGCGGTCACGGGGAGAACGTATAAACTCTGTACAGACAGTGGCAATAGTTGTGATCGAACTAAGCACTGCAAGGCAGCAACTCTTCCGCTGTGCCACCGTGCCTCAGTTGATTGAGTTATTTTTAATTGAGTTATATAGAAGTAGAGTCAAAGTTGAAAAATTACTCCAGATCATTTGGCACGGATATTTTCACCTTTTCAGTGAACTCTGTTAACATGTTAACATAACAGATTTGTAATGCTTCAGTGAATTTGTACTTTTCATATAATGTTGCCTTCCAAATATGCTCAGTTTTCCCCTTGTGTGAACGTTTCAAATCAGGTTTTCTTTCCTGAGAGATAATACACTAATTAAAGTGGGGGGGGGGGGGGGGGGGGGGGGAATGCAGCTTTTGAGATTAACTGTGATGCATTACACCCTTGCCTGACTTGCAGTTTGTGATGCCATCTCAAGGATACGAATGCTAATGGAAACAGCGCCAAGAGGGACTTTATTTGGAGAGAGATGTGACTGAAGGGGCTGCTAGACTGGGACCTAACATGAATCCTTGCCCTCAGCTGGTGTCCCGGAAATGTGTTTGCCCCATGGCTTAATGTGGAGAAGCTAAGTGTGAGGGCTGGTGTTGGCGGGTTGAACATTGTGGTTACTCTGAGCCTGAGATATGGGTTGCATACCAGCCAGCATAGGGAGCAAAAATCATTGTGAAACTGGCAGCATCAGTCATGTGCTCACGGCAGTCATTGGCCATCGAACTTTAGCATTAGCATTCTCTGGGCTGGGAAAAGCTAGCAGCCAAGGAAAGCAAGGGAGAGACAGCGGCTTCCATCAGACCCAACATAAGATGACGAGAGAGACAGGAGGTTCTGATAGTCTGTCGACACAGAGCAGGTGATGCCTGAGTCACAGTCAACAACTTGAGCAAAGGCCTGTTTAGTACAGGAGAGTTTGTCTGTGAATGTTTGGAATAGAGCACCAAGGCTATCACAATGAAAAGGCACTCTGTGTGGAGCCAGTGTATTCTTCTTGACCTCTGTAGCTTTTGACAGGATTGACTATACTGTCCTCCACTAATTTATCTTCTCTGTTGACCAGTTCAGTGGGACTACCCATACCACTCCTGTTTTTTACATTTAGAGAATTTCCTAGTACCCCTGCATTTTTTACTTTGGTGGTTGTGCTTGGATTCTCTCTCTACTTGTTCCAGATGAATGCTGCCTAATCTGCTAAATTACTCTAGCACAGCCTTTTTTGTAGTCTGAAGAAGAGTTCTGCCCCAAAAGGTCACCTAGCCGTGTTGTCCAAGGATGATGAAACCTGCTCAATTACTCCAGCACTTTGTACCCTTTGTTCCAGATATATGTTGACCACACAGTAATACAATTCTACAACATTTCTTGATCCAATATTGCCACCATTTCAAGCTTTCACCCGAGTTTCAAACCTGACACAATTCCAAGTCACATATTCAACCAGTTTAAAAAATGGAGTATGACAAAGCTACGGTTAGCCTTGTTGGAATTTCCCAAAAAATTGCAATTAACAATCCTTTGTCATTCTTTCACAGTTTGCCCATCCAGGGTTATCATTCAATTTATTATTTGGTCTCCATCTGGCACAGACTTCTGTGGAACTCAAAGATTAACATTTGAAGTTTTCAAAGTTTTGATGAGAGGATATCAACCTGATATCTTAAGTCTGTTTCTTTCTCTGTAGATGTTACTAGATCTGCAGAATATTTCCAGCATTTTCTGCATTTATTTTAAATTTCTAGCATCTGCAGTTCTCTACAAACAAATTCCCCTCGTCACTTTCTCCTTGGGGAATGAGCTGATATGTTTATGTCATTGGCAGGGCCATTTATCCAATGCAGAAACAAGTTGACGTAGCCTGGTGTTTTGATCAGTTAATATGGTTTACCAATGGTTAGCAAAGTAGTCTTGTATAAATCGGTTGTTAATCGGTCATAGATACAAAATGCTGGAGTAATTTGCAGCATCTCTGGAGAAAAGGAATGGGTGACGAGATGCTGCCTGTCCCGCTGAGTTACTCCAGCATTTTTGTTTTAAATAAACATCTGCAGTTCCTTCCTACACTGTTAATCTGTCATTTATGTACATAATAATATTGGTTTTATCCCAGATAGTTCAAGAGAGTATCTCCCACCCTGAGATGCCG
Source organism: Amblyraja radiata (assembly GCF_010909765.2). NCBI lineage: Eukaryota > Metazoa > Chordata > Chondrichthyes > Rajiformes > Rajidae > Amblyraja > Amblyraja radiata. The sequence continues at coordinate 28,038,058 of NC_045978.1, read as the reverse complement.
ATAGTTGACTTGTTCTGTGTGTCCTTTGAATGTATACCCAAACAGAATCATGTCATTCACTAACATGATGAAAGATTATAAGATTAACCAGCGAATGCAATGTCATGATTTTTTTGTTTACATTTTTTATTTTGTAGCAAGCAAATTATATTAGTCAAAGTGCTTTATTTTGTCAAAATGCCCTTGCGAAAAACAATAACTGAAAGATAATAGTATGTTATTTGTAAAGAATGGCCTTCTGAGCTCTATCTGCTTATGGGGAAATTCACACAAACATAAATAGCACACAATACTATAAATATGGCTGTATAGCTTGAAAAACCAGCTTTGATGATGTGAGGCTCAAATTGATCAGCTTTGTAATCTGTGCATATTTTCTTATTAGATGTGTTGACATGCAGTTTAGAGCAAGTTATATAACATTGTGATTTTATTTTGGACATTGTTTTTGTTTTCAAATAAAGCTAATTTTAAAGTAAAACAAAGTTTAGAGTTGTTTATTGGCATTAAATTCTGACAGCAGGTTATGGAAGTTAAAATTCTGGGCATCATGCAAGAAAATTCTATGAATTATTGCTTGGGAGAGGAATACTTGAGAGACAGAAGGTTATGGTTTTCTGCCCTTGGGCACATGTATAGAAATACTGACTTTTCTGTTGAAGGAATGCTTCTCTTTTGAAAGTTAAACTTGGGCGCTGTTTGTTCTCTTATGGACAAAAAAAATCCCACGGTATTATGGTGAATGTAAAGAACCTATATATATATATAGATACTTCAACCAAGATCATTGAATACATAATCTGATCATTATTGCTCTGTTTTTGAGTTTGATGTGCACAGTCTGGCTGATACATGTCACACACATTGAGCAAAAACTGCATTTCGTAAGTGCTTCAGTTGATTATAAAGTGCTCAGATGTCGTATCGCACAAAATTCTTTCTCTCTGTAATTAAAATGGATTAACTTTTTTTGAAAACAAGTTCTGTTCATCAAGTTTGGGCAGCTCAGTGACATGAGTAGTAACATTTTCCAATTTTTTAGTCACCTTTGTCTTCCTCTGAGTTGGACAGCTTGCTATTGAATGAAATTATCTTTGTACCCAAATTATGCATCAACTTTAGTTTTTAAAAACATTTTTTACCCAACTCTCATGCATGTCATCATATGGCCAGGGAATTCACATGCATGGAAGTAGGCAAACTGGTTATGCTGGGGAGAAGCTCTGACATGACTGTGAGGCTGTGATATAAATTAGTTTTGGAGAGAATGACTAGCGCATGTTGACAATAATTTAGGTTTGCAATGTTTGGGAACTGCATTTTGCTGAATTGATGCCTTTTCATATTTTAAGTGACTTTTATTGTTACATTCAATTCTGAGTCAATTTAGCCTGTAAAAGATTAGCAATATCTCTGCTGCAATTTTATGAGTTGGCAATCAAAATGGTGTGCACACTATAACAAAAACCATTGAGCTTTAAAATAAAATGTAGAATGCACATTTGCAAGTTAATGGAGAAATTCAGAGACCTATCAAGGTTTCTTGTACTTGAAGGATATCACTAAATCCAAAATCCCCAACAAAACAGACATCTGTTCTAGCATCAGTAATAAACATTTATTTCTCTCCAGAGATGCTGCCTGTCCCGCTGAGTTACTCCAGCATTTTGTCTACCTTGCATTTTAATTTAGTTCATTATAATATCTCATACAGTAGTCTTCCTTGGAGCTGCCTTACAGGTCCACTAATTCCAATTGAATGATTTCTTGCCTCTTGTCCCTTTTGTACCTTGTAGCTTCATGGTGGTCGCAAGAGTTTTTATTTTATAATTTGATTGCATCCTGTATCATTTGTAATTGAGGGTGCAAGAAAGAAACAAAACGATGAATGCAAATTAAGTTCAATAAATACATTTTTAATCTCAATTTCACTTAACTGCGGAAATGGGAGTTTGTTCTGGTCAACTTCAAAGTATACTAGTACATCGTGTTAGTGGATATGCAGTGAAGAAAACCAGCCATTGTGTTGCATGATTTTCTAAAAGCGGTGCGTAACTGTGATGGTAGCCTTCATTCTTCAATTCACCTGTTGAAATAATTTTCTTTTATACATGAATGGACTTGTCGTTTGAAGCAAGGATGATTGTGCACCATTTGTCAGAATAAATCCTGTACAGACAGGACCCATAGTCTGGATTGAACCTGGGTCTCTGGCACTATAAGGCAGCAACTCTACCACTGTGCCACCCTCGTGTTCACTAGAGTTCTATTCTGAGTGCATGTGAAGATGCCAAATGGTGAGGGTGGATGCCAGCAGACATGAGTACCGTCACAAAATATATACAAAGAGATTTCAAATAATAGTAGTGAAATATTTTACATCAACTCCAGTTGGCATTGCTGCATTTTGGCTTTGAACTCAATCCCATGCAAATTAATCACAGTTAAGCACAAATACTGTAATCTAATTGATTTAATTTCATAGCTTTATAACATGTCATACTATTTATATTAGCAATAACTATTAAGTTTGAATATCTATGTTTTGGAGGTAAGCTGGGACAAAATTATTTTAGCAAAATTGTTTGGGGCATAGAAATAAATCCGAGTGTTGTGTACGCAAAATAGATGGTGCAATTTGCATGGAATACTGTAACAACCTTTAATCAAGCACTGTCTAAGAATAAATCAGAGAACTAAAGATGCTGCAACACAGACATTTCACACTGGAAGCTAAATGAGCTCAACTGTCTTAAAGATGAAAAATCAATATCATCTTGTGAATTTCCATCTAATGGGAGGAGTAGGCTCCAATAATGTATCCACAGTGTGCAGCAGCAGAGTCTGACTTTGTCTGCCAAAGACACAGCAGAAATGTTCATAGCCATCTTCACTGAAAGCACCGGGTAATTGCTCTACCTCGCTGAAGCCAGTCAGTTAAGCTAATTTGATTCCCAATATTTGATAGCAAATAGTTAAGAACACTCCCTATACAATTGCTGTATGATTTGACACTAATCATAACTAATCATTAATATTTTCATATAGACACCTGTTGAAGAAAGATAGAACTACTGACCTGTTCAAGAACTTTATAGGCTGCAAAAGTGCCTTCCAAAGCTAGCCAGCACATTACTGTTTTATGTTCACAAGAAACAAAATACTCAAGCTGCCTAATAACTCCCAATCAGGTTGCTTGCAATCATCAGTGAAGTGATGGAATATGTTGTTTGACAGTATAATCAAGCCCTGCTGCTAACCCAAATCATTGAAACTAGTTGATTTGCACCGAATCTTCATTGGAACTGGTATTCAGTTTGAGTTTAGCCAGAACTACTGGGCTATAAATCTCATTAAAGCTATTACTGACATGAATTCTTGAGATGGGATTGACTGCCAATATCATTGACGTGAATGTGCCATTGAAAGACATCAAGAAGCCTTGTAAAATTGTGGTAAGAGAGAATTATGGGAAGTGCAGTCCATTTGGTAAAGTTATCCCATGCACAAAACAAAATGGTCATGAATTTGGGAAATTAGTTATCTCTGCCCATCTCTAAAGAAACATCTTACGGTAGTGTTAGACCCAAACTTCATTTTCACTTAAATTTACATTTTTCTTGTTCCATTCTGTCCTTAAATTGTTCCTCCCTCTATAGTTGAATATGGGCCCCTTCCTGCCTTTGTAGATGAAGAGCAGGAAATTGCCCCTTCCTCCTCCAGAAGCAATACACAGTTCTGTTTAAATGAACAAGCGATTGTGTTACTTGTTTGCAGCTGAAGTAATCGGAATTGCCTTAATAATTGAAAAGAAGCTCTTGGATCCAGTAATGTTGATTAAAGATGCTTAAAAAAACAAAACTTTTATCAATGCAAGGCAATCCTAAAAGTAAGATTCAGGTTACAAATGCATTAGTTGCAGTGATATTTTGATGGTTCATGCCAATAGCATTGTTTAAACAAATGAGATGTTAAAAGTACCAGAATTCTTCAGTGATATTATTTCATGTTTCTAACTGTATTAATAGGCAGTTTTTTCTTTCTTTAATATGGGGATCTCAATTGACCAGCTGGCTAGCAAGGTTTTTCATGCGAAGAGTATCTTTGTACAGTTTAGTAGGGTCCTATCAAATTAGTAGGGTCCTATCAAATTGCCCTCCATGAACTAATCCTTGACAACACTCTGGACTTCCTTCTGCTCACTGAGACCTGGCAACAACCCAATGTCTTCTTCTCCCTCAATCAAGCATCCCCACCTGGATTTAATTACATTTCCAAACCCCGCTCCTCCCGCCATGGAGGTGGCCTCGCTGTTATTTTCAACCAGAATTTTCGGATCACTGAACTCACCTTCCCCCCCAGTAGCATCATTTGAATTCCTCGCCTTCAAAACCCTTTCCTCCATGACAGTCATCCTCATTTACCGGCCACCTAAACCAAACCCCTCCTTCCTATCTGACTTCACTGAACTCCTCACACTTGCCTCATCCCTCTCCACACATCTGCTGCTACTTGGTGACTTAAATATTCACATGGACTCCCCCACCTGCAAGCTCGCATCTGAATTCGCCTTTTTACTTGACAACTTCTCTCTCACTCAGCACGTCACCTTTCCCACCCATGACAAAGGTCACATCCTTGACCTGGTCTGCTCCACAAATCAACCGGTACTCGACCTCCATACATGCCTCTTCCCCCTCTCTGATCATAAGCTTATACGGTTCACCATCCCTTCTCCGACACCTCGCCCCCACTTCCTCCGAGAAATCACCTTCCGTAATCTAAAATCCATTGATCCCCTCCATCTCTCTGACCTCCTCTCCACCACTCTCCCCCTGGACTCAGCCCCCATCTCTCCTGATGATCTCACAAACCATCTCAACTCCACCTTGTCTACCTCCCTTAACACTATGGCCCCCCTCAAAACAAGAACCGTAACTTTCAACACATCTTCACCCTGGTACACACCTGCACTTCGTAAACTGAAACAGACTGGTCGCCGACTTGAACGACTCACAAAGAAATCATCTCTCACAGTCCACCTTGAAGCTTACAAACTCCACCTCACTGATTACAAAGATGCCCTCATTGCTGCAAAATCTGCCTACCTCTCCTCCATATTCACTGATCCCTGCCTAAACCACAGAACCCTCTTCTCCACAGTGGGCAACCTCCTCAAGCCTCGAGCAAACACTCTCCCTACCTCTACTCCGGATCTCTGCAACTCATTCCTCCACTTTTTCGCTGATAAAATCAGCACCATCTATCAATCTTTATCCCCTGTACCCGACTCCCCAACATCTACTCCAACACCTACCAAGGCCCCTCCTTTCAACATCTCCACTGACCTCCTTACCCCTCCTCCACACTGCTTCCTCTCCCAGTTTGACCTGGTCACCCCTATTGAAATCTCCAAACTCATCAGCTCTTCCAAACCCACTACCTGCTCCCTCGGCCCTCTCCCCACTCCCCTGCTGAAGTCCTGCCTCCCCGTTCTCTGCCCCTACCTCACTAATCTCTTCAACTCCTCATTGTCCCCTCCGCTTTCAAAACTGCTGCTGTCACACCAATCTTAAAGAAACCTGGTCTTGATCCCTCCTCTCTCATTAACTATTGCCCAATCTCAAACCTCCCCTTTCTTCAAAAACCCTGGAGCGTATCGTTGCGTCGCAACTTCATTCCCACCTCCTTGCGTATAACCTACTTGAACCCCTCCAATCTGGCTTTCGCCCCCTCCATAGCACAGAAACTGCTCTCCTCAAAGTCCTCAACGACCTCCTCACCTCTGCTGACACTGGTTCCCTCAACATCCTCATCCTCCTCGACCTGAGCGCAGCCTTCGATACAGTGAACCACAACATCCTGCTCACCAGACTCAAAGACCTCGGCATTGAAGGCTCTGCACTCAGCTGGCTCCGTTCCTACCTTTCCAACTGATCCCACTTCATCTCTCTCCACAACCACACCTCTGCTACAGCCACAGTCACTCAAGGCGTTCCCCAAGGCTCCGTACTCGGCCCCCTCCTCTTCATCATCTACATCCTCTCCCTTGGTCAGATACTCCGCCACTTCAACCTGGACTTCCACTGTTACGCCGATGACACCCAGATCTACCTTGGCACCAAATCCCCCCACCCCCCCTCTCCCATATCAACTCCTGTTTGTCAGCTATAAAAACCTGGATGCAACATAACTTCCTCAAACTCAACAGCGATAAGACAGAATTCCTCCTCATAGGCTCCAAAGCCACATTCAGCAAAATCAATAACCCCACTCTCACCATCGACGGCGCCACTGTCTCCCCATCTCCCCAGGCCCGCAACCTTGGCGTGATCTTTGATTCCACCCTCTCCCTTGAGCCTCACATCCGCCATGTCATTAAAACCTCCTTCTTTCATCTCCGCAACATCGCCAAACTCAGACCCTCTCTCACACCTCCCGCTGCTGAAAGACTCATCCATGTCTTCATCTCCTCCCGACTGGGCTATTGCAACTCACTTCTCCTTGGCATCAGCTCCACCTACATCAACCGACTCCAACTGGTCCAGAACGCAGCCGCCCGACTCATCACCCACACCAAATCCTGGCATCACATCACTCCAGTCCTCAAACAACTTCACTGGCTTCCCATCTCCCACCGGATCACCTACAAAATCCTGATCCTCACCTACAAAGCCCTCCACCATCTGGCCCCCCATATCTCACTGACCTCCTCTCCCCCTACCAACCCTCACAGTCCCTCAGATCCACATCAGCCGGTCTCCTCTCCATCCACAAGTCCAACCTCCGCAGTTTTGGGGACAGAGCCTTCTCCAGGGCAGCTCCCAGGCTCTGGAACTCCCTCCCCCAACTGATCCGCTATTCCGAGTTCCTCACCATCTTCCAGTCCCGCCTCAAGATCCATCTCTTCACCTCTGCCTATCCTTAGCCCCACGTCCCCCTCCCTTTTCATCTGTGCATTAATTGCCTCATATTGTGTTTTGAATTGTATTCTGTCTTTACTTTGTGTACTAGTCATGTCTCTACTATTTATTTCATTCCCCTTACATGTTTTTCCTCTACCTGCTAAATTTTTGTAAGGTGTCCTTGAGACTCTTGAAAGGCGCCCATAAATAAAATTTATTATTATTATTATTATTAAGAGCTGAAGTTGACTGGCCCTTGTGCCTGGTCTTAAGATTTACCAAGATCACAGTGGATTTTCTACCAGGGACACAAATTTCTTACTCTTTGTTTATATTACATCATACTATTTAACCTATAAATTTATTATAAGTCTTTCTTTGCATCCAGGGCAGAAAAATCAATAGATTCACCAGGTTCATGTATTTGTTCACTATGGATTGCTCGATCATATATTGTCTTTCCACTGACTGGTTAGCAAGCAACAAAAGCTTTTTTCACTGTACCTCGGGACACGTGACAATAAACTAAACTAAAGTTTTAACTGGCCAAGCCTTGATTTTGAGATTGCCACCTGCAGTTCTGTACTCTTTAAGTACTCTGCATTTGCTTTTCTTGGCACTTTGTGTTATGTATGTTTCAATGAGGCAATCTATTGTTCTTTAAAACTTTAGAAAATGAAGGCCTTGCCTCCTCTCCTCCTGTCATCACTTTTCATCCCAGGAACCAGTCTGATGAATCTTGCTGCACTTTAGCAAACACATCTTCCTTTGGGGAAGGAGGTCAAGATGGTACACAATCTTACTAGGGCCCTGTACAGTTGCCATAAAGTATTTATTCTTCCACTTTAACATATTGCAATAAAGACCAAAATATCATGCTGTCTTGATGCCCTGCTACACCTGCACGTCATTTTGCAATGACCTGTAGCCAAGAACACACTGGTCCCTTGAAGATCAATCTTCCCCAATCTTTATACTAAAGTGGACACTGCATATTCTGCATCAAGCTCCTTTTGCTATCCTTCCTGCGTCGACACACACGCACGCTCGCGCACACACACACGCACGCACACACACACACACACACACATATATATGGGGGGGGGGGGGGAGAGAAGTATGAATAACCCGGGGGGGGGGGGGGGGGCTGACGTCATTCGAAGCTCGTGGAATCTGTGTGTGAAACGATCTCCGAGCCGAGCTGAGCCAACCTCATTGTGACGTCATCAGTGGAAGCTGGTCGTTTTAAAAGGGAGTTTTTGTTTTGTTTTTTAATTTAGCAACTAGTCGAGAAATAAAGCATAAAACCTTCAGGGAAGCTGTTCACTGCTTAGAGGGGGAAAATGTGAATCAGAATATGTAAAAATGTAATCGTTACCGCATAGTGTTTTTGCGAAAATCTAAAGACATGCACATATACACACATACAAGATTAGACTTTTAGAGTTATAAAAATATATATACAGATAGAGGCTCATACTTCTCACTATCTATGATTGTGTGTTTGCGTGCGTTGTTCACATTAGTCTGTTTTATTATTCTGTCATATTAGTCATTACACCATATTCAGATGATAACCTATCAAAATTACCCATTTAAATGAAAACGTACTTTTACTGTTTGGATAATGGAGGTGATAGTTTGACTGCTCTGTGCAGAGTGCTTCTGTTTGGCCCTAGTGCTATTGACTTTTGATCCCTTTACATCAAAAAGCCAACCATGAATGACGGCTTACTATTCTGTATATTGTGTTTGGCATCCTCTCATACCTATTATGTTGTTCAGAAAAAAAATAATTACAAGCTACCGTAATAAAAAAAAGGCAAACCTAATATTATGTAACTGATGTTCTGAAAGAAGTCAAATGTTGTTTTTAGTTCCCTTCTGTGCATCAAAATTCTATATTGTAAAATTAAGTTTGTATTTAGAGGAATTATGACATTTAACATGTTTTATGGAGCTACCACTTTTTAGTTTACAATATAGCATTGAGACATCTGAAGCAATAGCAATAAGTAATAACTCATATTTAATGCATAAAAAGTCAGATATTAGTGCAGATATAAGATGCAAAGGAATGATGGATATCTGAAATGACACAATGTTGAGGAAATAAATATACCACAATTGGCTCTGAATTGAGCAAATTTCATGAATTGCTTGTAAGCATTCTATGCTGATAAAAATGCCTTTTTACATACTGATTTATGAACTTGGGGATAGATTTGCTGGGTTTGCAGTAGGCATCCTTCTGCCAAGTGGCAATGATGCATTTCCATTTGCCTCTTTACCCTTGCCCCTCCCCTCTTCTCATTTCTCTCCCCACTGCTTCAATGAGGTACAGGAAATGGGATGGATTGAATAGAAATAAGAGTACTGACCTGACTAGTTTTTTTTACTGTTATTTAGGCCGCCAGTCGGCCACTCTTCCTGTGCCTGCCCGCACGCTCCCTTTGCTGCTGATCCCCTTCCACAAACTGTTCTATTCCGACCTGAGAACACTACAAGTTGAGAACAGTTCTAGGGAATGGAACAAACCTGGGGATTGCCTGTATCTCTGTCATCTCCATCATGTCTCTTTAAATTATCCAGTTACTCTCCATGCTTTATCAGTGATGGAGAAAATTCTAATGATCTTAAGAATGAAAGTGATTAACTTGGAAAAGTAAGGATTAATTGATGGCAAAATAGATTTTTAAAAAAAAGTTGTGTCTGCCAAGTTGTTTCAAGTGGAAGAATTAATGGACAATTTTGATAAAGGTTTTGCAGTTGATGATTATATTGGCCATCAAAAGCTCTTTGACAAAGGATAACATTATCGCAAAATTAGTATCTAAGGAATTGAGGGTTAATTGGCAGCATGGATGCAAAACTGATAGAGACAGAAAGCAGGCTCTCATAGTGGCAATTGTTTTTTCCATATCAATGAGTTCACAAGTAATGTCCTCCAGGGACCATTGCTTGTTTAATATTAAATGACATGGACTTTGGTAGAATGGATGCTGTGTAATGATACAAAAGTTTGAATAGTTAAAACAATGCTGGGTATAATAGGCATCAGTAGGATGTAAACAGAAATGGACAGTCAATATTTCATACAGGAAGTTTGAAGTGATGCATTTCAAAATACAAAATAAGGCAATTAAAAAAAAAAAAAATAATAAAGGGCAAATGCAGATGTTTGGCAACAGGATGAGTTGACAAGACTGTACAGTAAGCGTGTGAAAGTATGACATTTTGTGTTAGTAGAGGTGTTAAGTTACGTTAAGCATTTTTTTTAAATTGCCTTGTGCTCAGTTTTGGGAACCACTCTTTGGGAAGGATGTCAAGAATTTGGAGGAGATCCAGAGCAGATTTGCTGGAAAGTTTTTGTTGATTAGTGGGGTCAATTATATGATGATACTGGGGATTTTAAGGATTTCTAAATGTGTCCTCCCTGTTCTTTCTAGTTCAGAAAATGAAAAAGAATTATGACTGAGTGAGATACTGCAAATATTCATTAATTGATAGGCAATTTAGTATAATATTTTAAAATCATGGAAAAAAAGTGGAAAAAAAGATTATTTCCACAAAATGAGGTCCATGACAAAGATTATTCATTTACAGTGGTTGATAAATGATTAAAATGGCTGAAAATATGTGAAAAAGTAGATGGTAGGAAAAAACTTCACTATTTTAAAGGATATACGCAAACATGGAGATACAGCTGATGTTAGTGGCATGGCCTCGCTTCTAGACATGAAATCAAAAACCATTTGAAGTGCACAATCTGAGTAGGCCTCGAGAGAGTGAATGTGGAGAGGATATTTCCAGTAGTGTGAAAGTCGAGGACCAGACGGCACATCCTAAGAATAAAAAGACGTACCTTTTAGTAAGGAGATTCGGCAGCTAATTTTCTTCAGTCAGAGGTGGGGAATTTGTGGAATTCATTGCCACAGGGTATTCTGAAGGCCAAATCTTTGGCTATTATTTAAAGGGGACGTTGATGGGTCTTGGTGAGTAAGGGGGTCAAAGGTTATGGGGAGAAGGCAGGAGAATGGGATTGAGAGGGAAAGATAGATCGAGCGGGAAAAATAAGACCGAAAATGAGGTGAAATTCATTGAGGCTGGCAAGTGTCTTGCACTGTAGAAACAACAAACTCGACCTAACCCGAACTTTGTCTATTATTGTTCTCTCTCCTGAGAACCTGCCTCACACACTGAGCACTGTTCTTTTCGTGTTTTGAACTTTTCCTCAAAGTGGCGATAGCTGATTATTGGAATATTTTCAGTGCAGTGATATACTTTTGATAACTGAAAGGTTACTGCAGGGAGACAGGAATATGGAGATGCGTTTGCAGTTGTTTATCTTGTTAAATGGCAGTACAGGCTTGAAGGGCAGAGTGGGTTGACACATGCTAATAAGTTCATACATTATTGGACCAGAGGTAGGCCATTCGGTTCATCAAGTCTACTCTGCAATTCAATCATGGCTGATCTCTTTCCCTCTCAAATCTATTCTCTTGCCTTCCCCCAATATCCCTTGACACCCTTGCCAGTCAAGTATTTGTCAATCTCTGCCTTAAAAATACCCAATGACGGCCTCCACAGCTATCTGTGGCAATGAATTCCACAGATTCGCCACTCTGACAGAAGAAATTCCTCCTCATCTTTCTAAAGGTATGTCCTTTTATTCTGAAGCTCTGGGTTTACGTACATTATAATATTGTGTGCTCTCTGAATGGAAGGGCTGAAATTAGCTTTTTATTTTGCTAACCTTGTTATTTCGGAGTACAACTAGAAATGGCAACTGAAAATACAGTGTCACGTGGGACAAGCAGCCTTTTGTTGATGCATACAATTCTTTCTGGTAAACATAACTTGTGGAATATGTTGTTAAATAATGAGCCACAGCCCAGGAAGCAGATGGTGCAACTAAGTTTTCTGCAATTAAGTCACTGTCATTTCACTTTTTACAGATTCTATTTTTCATTCTCAATAGTTATGCAAAAGGTTTAACTAAAATTTCCATCCACTGAGAAACTTGTGAATATTTTTATGACCCAAAGTTAGTCACAATTGCCTTGAGGATTAATGCTTTAAACTGCAGTTGGCATGTTCAATCATTCATGGATCATGCCCACAACACTACAAAAAGAAGGAAAAAAATCAACTTGGTTAGAGTCAAAACATATGCAGTGTGGAACTTTTTCCCTTGATTGGCTGCTGTAGTTTCTGAAAAACTCTGTAAACTTTTGACCTTCATCGGATGGAGCTACGTAGAATGCAGAGTAGTTGGCAAGAACTAAAAATGTTGTTTTCCTGTGCTGTGTTGTGTGGGGTATGGGAACCAATAATGAAAACAACTGTTTTATTTTCACTGACATTTAACAAGGAGAAGGGAAAAGATTGAAAATGTAGGTTTTGTTAAAGTTCTGAAGCTTTAATAATGCTGCACAAAGCTGACTCAGGCACATGGATCTCAACAAGTGCCTCTGGCAAAAGTGTTTTATCCTCCAGTGCATTGTTTCTCTCCAGTGCATTGTTTCTCATTACTTTAAACGTAATTAGTTTAAATTATCGAAGCTTCACATAATGACAAATGGCCTACATTTGGAAATCTTTCAAAATCCCATTCTGGGGCTCATCTCAGTTGGTGCCTCGCTATCTCTCTCTCTCTCTCTCTCTCTCTCTTTCTCTCACTCTCTCTCTCTCAACTATCGTCTGAAATGTTCTGAAAGAATGTGTACCATACAAAATACTTTGTTCCATTGAATTTGCCCTAAAATAGATACAAATTATATATTTTTTCTCAAAGCTTTAATTTAATATTGGTGTTATCTTTCTTTGGATCCAAAACTGTACCAATCTTCATTGTACAGTAATCGGAGGAAGATGATGGTGTTTGAAGTCAGTATTTGACTCTTCCCTGTCATTTTTCCATCTGAACCACCCACCCTTAACTCTCAGAAAACAGCAATGTCCCCCAGCATACCAGTACCAACTGAGAAACTGTTTGATTATTACTGATAATTGTATGCTGAGCAATATACCTCACTTACTGCCTTTGATAGCTATTTATGAGTAAATCAAAATGTATATATTGAGACATCACATTTGAGTTAAATCTTGTCCTATTTAATATCGCATTTACAGGTGTAGAGATCACTAAGTCTGAAGAATGATCGTCCATCCATTTCTCTCAACAGATGCCGTCTGTCCTGCTGAGCTCCTCCAGCATTTTGTTTTGCTGGAGACCACTAAATTATCTTTTTTAATTCCCTACCCTGCGACGCTGCCTCCTGCTACCAAGTTGAGATAAACAGATTGAGCATGGATTGAGGAATGATCCTATCATATTGTTCCAATGTGCTATTTGTGCCATAAATAGTTGATTGTGGGGGAGTTGAAATAAGCTTGTTTCATATTTAAATGAGAAAATAAAGAATACGATAATGTGTTGTGCACCAGTTTGTCCTTAACTATTATCTCTAATTTCCTTGTTCCAAAAAAAATCCAACTGCAATTCAATTAGGTTCAAATCATCCTGGCAGCGACCTCATAAATCTTCCCCACTGCAAATATATCTTTCTGTAGTGTGGTAACTAGAATAGTATACAGTACGCAGCATTCTGCCCTCTAGTCATTTTATACCTGCATCAGTAGTGCTGTAGTCAGTCTGACAAACCTCTATTCACTGATGTGTATTTATAGATATCAATATTACATAATTGAGATCCATCTTATTTCTTGTTCCATGTCCGTCCCCACCCCCTAGCATCACACTCATACTTTTTGTCATTTGATTTGTGCTGGCATCTACATTTTCTGCTCTATTTTCTCTCCCACCACTCCCTTCTTTCATCATTTAACATATTTCATTCCTAACTTCCATTTTTGATGAAAAGTCATAAACCGGGAACAAATTATTTTTATCTTGCTTTGAGTAGTTCCACTGTTTTCCGTTAATACTCTAAAGTTCCTGTACGCATGGTATTTTACTACAGAGCTGATAGAAATATAGTACTAGTGTATTCAAGTGAATTATTTGTTTATTTTGAAATTTTACAATTTGCATTCAATACCTCCTGTTGGATAATACTGCTCTAAATCGTGGTTTTTTTTTTAATGGAGTTTCTCACACCTTCCTGATGCCAGTCGAATGGGAAGTTGTAATTGTTATTCATGGAACTGCTTTGCAAACTCTACTTTACTTTAGAAAGCTTCTTCAAACAGTTTTACATCAGCAAGTTTAGCTTGGAGATACTGTGTAGAAACAGGGCCTTCGTTCGGCCTAGCGATTCACGCACACTAACACTGTCCTAAAAGCACTTGGGGCAAGTTACAATTTTACCTAATCTAATTGACCTGTATGATTTTGGAATATGGGATTAAAGCAGTGCACCAGGAGAAAACCCATGCAGGTCACTGGGAGAAAGTACAAACTCTACAGACAACACTCGTGGTCAGAATTGCATCCGGGACTGTGGCCTGTAATGCAGAAACTCTACCGCTGCGCCACCGTGCTGCCCCAAGTAATGTGCCATTGTGAACAAATAACTTAAAGATTATCATTTCGGATTGTGGACGGTATTAAAAATTTTTTTTTCACAAGATAGAGATGTCAGTAGCAAGGCCAGGATTTATAGCCTTCCCTTCATTGTCCTTAAGGTGCTAGGACCACCTTTTTAAACCTTCCAGTACTCCTGGTGAAAGTATTCTTAAGGCCCTGTCCCACTTACGTGTCCTTGGCACGCAAATTACGCGACCTCCTCGTCGCATTGTGGCGCACGGGCATCGTGTGGCCGCGCGGGGCCGGTCCCACTGAGAAGCACGGAGGGGTATGGAGTTGAGTGCGCTATCGCGCGACGCTCCAAAATTTTGTAGCGAACAAAATCTTTGTGCGCCACCGGCCTGTTGCGTAACTGACGGCCAAAGTGGGACAGGCCCAAGACCCTGGCCTGTCGCGTAACTGACGGCCAAAGTGGGACAGGCCCAAGACCCTGGCGCGACGCAATGTCTCACCTCCAACAGCAGCAGAAAACGATCACCGAGTTCGGCCTGGGGCTCAAGGCCGTTGCGGTCCAGATCCGCCCCCACTCCTCCTCCCAGAGCGGGGCCAAGAAAATTGAAGATAGACACAAAATGCAGGAGTAACTCAGCGGGACCGGCAGCATCTCTGGAGAGAAGGAATGGATGACGTTTAGGTTCAAGACCCTTATTTCAGACTGAAGAAGGGTCTCGACCCAAAACGTCACCCATTCCTTCTCCCCAGAGATGCTGCCGGTCCCGCTGAGTTACTCCTGCATTTTGTGTCCATTTTCAAATGACGTCGCGCGCTCCAGACGGCTGTGCGGACACATGAAGTCACGCGGGACCGTCGCGTAATTAGCGTGCCAAGGACACGCAAGTGGGACAGGGGCTTTACTGTGTTGGGTTGGAAGTTTAAGGATTTTGATATTGTGATGATCTATTTTTTCAGAACAGATATGACGTGCAATTTGGAGGGGAACCTGGTGATGATGCTGTTCCTATGTTTGCACTACCTTGGTGGTAGAGGTCATTTATTGTCAGTGTGGCCTGGTGAATAATGCAGTTTATTTTGTTGATGGTAAACACTGCAATCCTGGTTTACCAGTTGATTTGTCTGGTTGGTGTGAGCAGCATTCATTCAGGCAAATGGAAAGTTCCCAACTTGTCTCTGACCTGTGCCTTGTAGTGAAAAGGCTGAGAAGTGTCGTGAGGTGCATCACTCAGCACAGGATACACAGCTTCTGTTAGCTGTGATAATGTAGATGATCCAGTTGATTTTCTGTTCAATGCAGATCTCCACAATGTTGATGGACACAAAAAGCTGGAGTAGCTCAGCGGGTCAGGCAGCATCTCTGGAGAGAAGGAATGGGTGACATGAAGGAGGGTCTCAACCCGAAACACCACCCATTCCTTCTCTCCAGAGATGCTGCCTGTCCCGCTGAGTTACTCCAGCTTTTTGTGTCTATCTTTGGTTATAACCAGCATTTGCAGTTCTTTCCTCCACAATGTTGATGGTGAAATACTATGCAATGAGAATTCCTGGAATGCTATACTCTTTCATTGGAGATTATCATTGCTTGGTGGCTTTGTGGTGTGAATGTTACTTTCAAGCTTTCAGCCCTTTACCTGACTGCTGTTTAATTCTTGTGTGTATGTGTGGGTTGCTTTGTTTACTGAGGAATTGTGAAAGGAGTTGAACATCAATGAACATTCCCATTTTGGACCAAAAGAAGGTGGTTTTGCAGCAGCTGAAGGTGACTCTGTCCCGTTAGGCTTGATAATTTGATCCCCCCCAAAAAAAGCTACAGATATTACATAAACCATTGGAGTATTTTCCTCATGTCATTCATTAACTGTCAATTTTAGAAGGGCAGCCATTCTCTCCTTGCATTAGGAATTCTGCTCTTTAATCCATGGTTGGACCAAGATTCAAATGAGATGTGGAGTAGAGAGGTCCTGACAGAATCCAGACTCTGAATTAATGAGCAAATTATTGGAGAATAAAAATGTCTTGATAGCACTATCAATTTAACGATGGAGAGTGGATTGATTGGATGGTAATTATCCAATTTGGATTTGTCTTGCTTTGGGACAGATGCACCTGGACTTAAAGAGGGAAATTTCCACAGTTAGTTGGATGCAGATATTGGAACAGCATGTATTAAGGTACAACTAGCTGTGGAACACATGTCTTCAGTATCACGTGTGCAACTGGTTGTCAACAGGTCCCGTAGCCATTGTTCTGTCAAATGCTATCAGCTGTTTCTTGATATCACTTGCCGATGCAACGGTGTGGACTTAGGAAGATGGGTCATCTACTCACTACTTCTGATTGTAGAAACTACTAGACCAAGACAATGATTGAACTGTGGGAAAGACTGGAAAATATTAGTAGTGAATGAAACGGGATCATCATGTAAATTGACTGCAAATGTAGTGGGATGAGTGCGGATATCAATACTGGGACCAGAATACGGAGGTGGCTCTCCTACTTTTTTATAAAATACGGCATGGAATCTTTTACACCAGCTTAGACAGAGCCTTGCTTCAATGTTTTACCCACTAAACTGTATATTTGGCATCTTGTCAGAACTCTAGTGGAGCATCAACTTCAATTTTTGCATTAGTCTTCTGGGTTGTGTTTTTATGATCTGCAATCTACTGACTCTTGTTGGAAAAGCAAACAATCTGTATGCAGGTCATCCCAAGCTTATGAATACCTGACTTGTGTACAATCTATACATATGTACGAGTTTTTGGAACGGATGGGATGGATTTGCCAATTTTTGTGGGGCTGAAGGCATTTTCTGCCGTGTGGGAATTCTGCACACGATCGTTTTTCCAACGTGCAAACTGTGCAGCTTACGAGCTATTCTCAGGAATGGAACTCTGCTGTAACCAGAGGAGGACGTACATTGTGATTGCACACTTGCAAATTTCTAGTTGATTAATGCATAGTAATAATATTGTAAATACAATGAATGATGCCAACACAGAAGGCTTTTCAGCGCATGGCCATGCAGGCACTTAAAAAGAGCTTAAATATTCATCTTTATTGATTGTACACTAACCAAGCATATTGGTTAGTATGGTATACAAATAATACTTGCGGGACAAGGAGAGATCTCTACATATTATATGAATGTATTTTTATTCAAAGTGCAATCTCTAAATAGTTTCAATGATCTGCGCAAATTAATTTGTTTTCTGTACCTTCTGTTACTCTTCAAATCCGTGTAAATGACAACTGTGGAGATCAGCGGAATTAATGAGAATAAATTTGAGAGAATTTTAGATTATTTTTACGGTACCAGTTTAAGGGTATTAATGCTGTGTGCATTTTCTCAACGTCCTGTGTACATAAAGACGTATTTCCAAATATTTGTTTTCTTGGTCATGTAACATGCATATGCAAAGCAGGACTTCACTGTGGCCTCTTGTTCACCAAAGTAATATATTTGCATTTTAACAATATATAGTTTATTTTTCATTTTACACTGAGTTGCCTGTTTAGACAACATAACAGCTACTATCCAAATGTCAAATGTTTCACTAATTGAATAGTTCACTCAAGTTTATGTTTTGTAATTTCATTTTTATGATTAATTGATTGCAGTTTCTGGTCAGTTTCTGGTGACAGCTTAAGTTTATATACCTGTTATGTTCAATGTCGTAATTTCGTTGGCAATCCATGGAACATGGGTAATGCATGTGCACATGAATATTGAGAGCAGTGTGTAGTTTGGTGCATTTTAGAATCTTGAGCGATTTCATAAAGGGAACATTTATGTGACGGGAAATTGCAAAAACTCAAATTTTAGGTTAGAGATACAGTGTGGAAACAGGCCATTCGGCACACTGAGTGTCCGTCGACTAGCGATCCCTGTACACTATCCTGCACATTAGGGACAATTTAACTGATACCAATTAACCTACAAACCTATCTGTCTTTGGAGTGTGGGTGGAAACCGGACACCCGGAGAAAGCCCACAGAGTCAAGGGGTGAACGTCCAAACTCCATACAGACAGCACCTGGAGACAGAATCGAACCTGGGTCTGGCGATGTAAGGCACAGCAAATCTAACGCTGCATCACCGTACCGCAGTGAGCATTGGTTAATTTTTGTTGTTATGTACCTCTGGGGAATCCTGACAATTGATCAAGATTCCTTTTCAGTGACATAAGAAAATATTGTTAGAATCTGTCACTTAAGTAGTGACTGCAGCCAAAATGGGCTGATCAGTCGTATTTGGAACTTTGGTGCCAGACTGGCTGATTTTCCAAACTATTAGATATTATTTCTATTAATACCGCAGCACACTTCGATTAACTTTTTGCTAATGTATGCAACATTACAATTTTCAACTGAAGCAGGTGAGTGGAAAAGGAGTGTAGGACTGAGTGGAAAAGAAGCACAGCAAACCCATCACCTGGTAAGCCAGGTGCTGAATCATTGAGATTTCAAAACAATCAGATGGCAGGTATTTAGAATTTTACTTTATTTCAATTAAATGCAACTTAGATAGACCCCAAGTTATAGACAGTAGTAGAGAACTCTGTAGGTGATTTCTATATTGCTCAGAAATGTCTGTTGTCTATGGCTACCCCTATCATATCACTCAATATACACCTGCTATAATTCTTTAATTTCATCAAGCATTCACCCTAGCACTATGCATTATTAATCTAATGAAATATATACTGTGTCCAGTCATTAATGAACACCATGAAACATTAGTCATATAGTCGATTATTTTTACTATCTTAAAAAATGCTTCAAAACTGTATGGGGAAAATTTGTGCAAAGTCAGGTTTCCGTAGTTCAGGTCATTTAAGACACAATAAAGGCATTTACGAGGCTTTTAGAAAGGCACATGGATATCCAATGAATGGAGGATATGGATCGCTTGCTGGCAAGGGTGTAGTCTAACTTGGCATCATGTTCAGCACGGACATTATGGCCTATTCCTGGGCTGCACTGTTCTGAGTTCGTAACCTGTGGAGCTCCTGTATTTGTTGCTAAAGAAGGTGGCAAATTTGTTTCACGATAAGACCATGAGGAACATCAAGCAATTAAATTACAAAAGCACCATTCTGCAATTTCTCGTCCCACATTGTGAATATTTGAAAATAAAATGTGACTTTTTTCAAGCAATTGAAACCAGAGAAAATTGAAAAATATTCAGCAAATGGTCTTGTGGGAAAAGTTGACGATAGTTGCGGCCTCCACATTCTACATGTTATTTCTAGAATCTTCTGCATGTTTGCATTTTATTTTGCTGATTGGTAAAAGATGAATCGTAGAATAGATTCATAGAATGGAAAAAGCACAAGAAAACCAGTTTTAAGGCAAAAGCTTAGTAAATTACTTTTATATAATTGTCAATTCAATTTCCTATACTCTGTAAGCCAATAATAGATGGATGTTTTCAAATCCATACCGTTTATTCAGTTAAGAGATAATTTCTAGGGATTTAGTGCAAATTGTGATTCTAAAGTCTGGAGAAGTGTCTCGACCCGAAATGACACCTATTCCTTTTCTCCAGAGATGCTGTCTATCCCGCTGAGATTATTCCAGCATTTTGTCTATATCCAGTTAGATAAAACTGGCTGACTGGTGTGTATGCAACTTGAAACTGTAAAAGTATCATTTTAGTTTGTTGATAACTTCATTATCTAAAATAATTACAGGGAAGCAAGATAGTTTAACTTTAGCTATTTAGTGATTTAAAGGCATCACTGACTGAAGAGCTTTGGCTTCAGTTTGTGTGAAATTCAACAAGAGGAAAATGGATGAACAATTTGTTTCCATGCAAAAGCGATCATTCTGCCACATTATTCAGGATGAAGATTTTGCTTATGTATTGGAGAATATTTTGGCTACTCTGTTTGAGCTACTATACACCCTGTTTAGCTGGCTGTTATAACGCTGGTTGTCTTGTAGCTCAGTAGCCAACTTTCTATCCGCCTCCATTGCCTGAGTGAGGGGCCACACACAACGTATTGTTTTATTATAGAAGAAGAATACAATAATAAGTATAAAAGTAGTAGGGAAGTTGTGTTGAATCTTGAGAAAATACTGGTTAGATCAAAACAGTATTGTTGAACCCAATTTCATTCATCTAACTTTGGGAAAGAATTAAGGTCCTAAAATGTGCTGAAAATATTTGCAGTGATTTTGAAAGGGAATTTGATGGCAATTTGAGAGAATATTTTGCAGATCTCTGGGGAAATGAGACTGAAGGGATTACTCTTGTATGAGCCAGCATGGACTTGATGGGCCAAATAGATTTTATGTTCTCTCATTAAATGATAATGATTTTAAAATATGGGCCTAATTAAAAGTTTGTCCAAAAATATGCTTCTCAGACAGTATAATCACTCCTTTTCTACAACACAGAAATCCCTTCAGGGAGAAGCTTGCCCACAGACCTTATCCACAATATTAGAGACTTCCAATTCGTGGTTGAGTGCTGCAAAATTAAAATTGTGGCTTGACGTTCAGATATGTGTCTTGGTGCAAGAAACAAATGCATAAATCAAGTGAAAACATCCCCGACTTGGAAGGAATTACTGCCATTCTTCATTGCTGGGTCAAAGTGCAAGAAAACTCTAGCTAACATCGTAATGGAGATAACTTTAACTACATTTTTGAGAAACAACAAAAATGCTAACATGCTGAGATTTAGATACATTTTAATACTGCAACATGCATTAAAATCCAAATAAGTTGGAAAAATAAACTTGTAAAAATATTTGTGATGGACATCTGTGATGGTTTTTGGGCCTTCGCAAGGGAACAGTTACAGTGCTAAAGTTGTAGGAATTAATGAACTTGAATGTTTAAAATATTAAATAATGTAGTTATCATAAATGGACATTTGTTGAAGCACAGTGTAGGGAACTTTTGTCCAGTTTAAATATTTTAGGAAGTACTATTTCAGAAAAGATGGAATCAATATGGAACACTGTTTCCCCAAAAGAGAGCATATTGAGACATGAGAGATTTTAAAAATGTTGATTGGTAAATGTTTGTTAGCCAAGGACAGACTACTCGGAGTCAAAGTACCAGATCCCCTCCCAGATAGGAGTTTAATGAAGAGTTTTAGTGGATGATAGTGGCAGCCAATTATTGAGCAAAAAGAGGAAACAAAGAATGGTAAAAAAAAACAAGAAGTGACTAAGATTATCAAGGAGTCTAACTTGGGATTAGACAAGACTGTAAACGCATTAGATGGGGATAGCAGGATCTTGAAGCTAATTTTGTGAAGGCTATATGTGTAGGATGGAACTGCAGATGCTGGTTTAACGCAACGGCACCCATTTCTTCTCTCCAGAGATTCTGCCTGACCCGCTGAGTTACTTCAGCTTTTTGTGTCTATCTTTTGTGAAGGTTTTCTTTTTTTAGGGCACCTCATTCATTGATGCAGATATTCGGTATTCTTAGACAAGCAGTCAAAAAAATATATGTCATTGCCTCAATCTTGGCAGCCACCACACTAACCCTCAAAAATGTTTTATTGTCATGACAATGCAAAGAACTTGTAACTTGTATCTTGCTGCAAAAGCAGAAAGTAATCATGTTCTTTGTCCTCCAAGGACATTACAATTGACATTCAATCTTACAATTTTACAAGAAAAATACAGCAAGTTTTGAATATTTCATGGTTTAACAAGTGCTTGGTTTGGGGAAAAGGGAACCTTGCACAGGGGGTTAATAAAACTGCTGCAGTTAGAGTACTGGAATGGATAATCACAGTATAGTGAGAGGCCTTTTACTTCATTGTGTGCAATTACATGCCTATGATACTTTAGTCTCTTTGTATTCCTACCCAAAATATATAAGTTACACAGTGAATCTAAAATTATTAGCAATTAATTTTAAGTTAATAATTCATCTTATCTTTGCACAGGTTAAATATGGAAAATCATTGAAGACCATTCTTCTGAGATTCATTAAAAAAAAATCTTATTTGTATACATGGCGAAATGATAAAGTCTTAAACTGATGAATGAAATACCACGTGGTATGGTAAATCTGAAGTACTTTTAGCCCGCCGAGATTTTGCTTAATTACTTAAGGGTGGCACAGTGGCACAGTGATAGAGCTGCTGCCTCTCCGCGCCTGAGACCCGGGTTTGATCCTGACTACGGATGCTATCAGTGTGGAGTTTGTATGGTCTCCCTGTGACTGCATGGGATTTCTTGGAATTCCAGTTTCCTACCACATTTCAAAGACATGCAGGTTTGTAGGTTAATTGGCTTCTGTAAATTGCTCCTAGTGTGTAGGATGCAAAAGTGCGATAACATAAGGCTAGTGCATGGATAATTGCTTGACAGCGAGGTCTCAGTGGGCTGAAGGCCCTGTTTTCACGCTGTATCTCTAAACTCTAAAGGCTATGCGATTTTTAAAGTTTACTAGACCAAGTGGGATCCCTTGGGTCCCGTCCCCTCAACGTGGAGGGAGGTGGCGGACTGCGGCGTCACACACACACGCACGCACGCACACACACGCACTAACCACCTCCACATGCACACACTAACCACCCCCATTAATATTATATTAATATTATTCATTCACTCCTTTTACCCCATCGCCCCCGCTATCCACTCATGCATAGCCCCCAACTCGCAGGCGCGGCTAGAAAGGGATGGGATACAGAGAGCGGCACAGAGAGAGGCACAGAGAGGGAGGGGGAGCACGAGGGGGGCAGAGAGGGAGGGGGGTAGAGTTTGAGGGCGCGTCATCAGTGGAGAGGGCTGGTTCCCGAACGCAATACTCCCTCGCTGCAGGCTCCAGGCAGGGCACAAGAATGGGGGGAGTGGTCGGGGGGGTGACATCACTTGCAGCGAGAGCAAGAAAACAATGGGTTTTTTTTCAAAGTTCTTTCAGATTTGTGAATACCCGGGCTGGGCATAAGCGGCGTGGCCGGGCGACGTCACTCGCAGCGCATGAACACAGCGTGCAGCCATTGGCACACAAACCCACACAGACACACACACAGACACACACACACACACACACACACACAGAGACACACACGCACACACAGAGACACACACAGAGACACAGACACACACACACACACAGACACACACACACAACTTAAGTATATAAGATTTTCAACATGTGTAGAAATTATACATTTTAAGAATGCTGTAAGGTTGTTCTTCCATTGATGGATGATTGGCATATTTTAGATCGTTGTCTGTAGATAAACATCAGTTTCTGGGATGTGTTTTTATGCCTTGCCAGCTCTTGAGTTTGTGTCTTGTGTCAAGATATAACAATCAAACTTTTGAAATCCATAAGCAACTTTCTTCAAATTGTTCTGCCCTCTCTAGATTGCTCCAATGTGATCTAGTTGCATCAGCTATCTAATTTGTTCCATCACATTCTTCATACTTGTATCACACCTTCAGTTGATAACTCAATTTCATATTTCTATAACCAACATGCGATAACTATTCATATTTTCAACACTTTCACTTTTTAGTTAAATTGCTTTTGGAATAACTTTGAAGAACAAATTATATTCATAATGGTGAAATGCTTACAAATTGTTTAAATGGAATTGAATTAATTGTGAAGCGATCCAAAATGAGATTTGAGGAAACATTCAACAAGTTTTCAGCAAAATTGTTGGGATGATAATAAGAGTATATGAAACTTAGAGCCATAAGATATTTAAATGCAAGACTTGGTGATTTACTAGTGGAGTTATAATAATTAGATTTTTAGGGGGGGGGGGTTGGAGTGTTGATTTGGATGTATGCAAATATAGTTCATACTGAAAGCTGCAGTAAGTTTTCTGGCAATAGAAAGAGATGCTGAGAAGATTGATTAGTACCCGAGCCAACTGGCGAGCCCTGCTGCTATGACCCTGACCATGGCACGTCAACCTAGCTGTGACCGGTCAACTGCCTCTACAGGTTTTGTCATTTGGTGGCCTGTTAGAAACATAGAAACATAGAAATTAGGTGCAGGAGTAGGCCATTCGGCCCTTCGAGCCTGCACCGCCATTCAATATGATCATGGATGATCATCCAACTCAGTATCCCGTACCTGCCTTCTCTCCATACCCTCTGATCCCCTTAGCCACAAGGGCCACATCTAACTCCCTCTTAAATATAGCCAATGAACTGGCCTCGACTACCCTCTGTGGCAGAGAGTTCCAGAGATTCACCACTCTCTGTGTGAAAAAGTTCTTCTCTTCTCGGTTTTAAAGGATTTCCCCCTTATCCTTAAGCTGTGACCCCTTGTCCTGGACTTCCCCAACATCGGGAGCAATCTTCCTGCATCTAGCCTGTCCAACCCCTTAAGAATTTTGTAAGTTTCTATAAGATCCCCTCTCAATCTCCTAAATTCTAGAGAGTATAAACCAAGTCTATCCAGACTTTCTTCATAAGACTGTCCTGACATCCCAGGAATCAGTCTGGTGAACCTTCTCTGCACTCCCTCTATGGCAATAATGTCCTTCCTCAGATTTGGAGACAAAACTGTACGCGATACTCCAGGTGTGGTCTCACCAAGACCCTGTACAACTGCAGTAGAACCTCCCTGCTCCTATACTCAAATCCTTTTGCTATGAAAGCTAACATACCATTCGCTTTCTTCACTGCCTGCTGCACCTGCATGCCTACTTTCAATGACTGGTGTACCATGACACCCAGGTCTCGCTGCATCTCCCCTTTTCCTAGTCGGCCACCATTTAGATAATAGTCTGCTTTCCTGTTTTTGCCACCAAAATGGATAACCTCACATTTATCCACATTATACTGCATCTGCCAAACATTTGCCCACTCACCCAGCCTATCCAAGTCACCTTGCAGTCTCCTAGCATCCTCCTCACAGCTAATACTGCCCCCCAGTTTAGTGTCATCCGCAAACTTGGAGATATTGCCTTCAATTCCCTCATCCAGATCATTAATATATATTGTAAATAGCTGGGGTCCCAGCACTGAGCCTTGCGGTACCCCACTAGTCACTGCCTGCCATTGTGAAAAGGACCCGTTTACTCCTACTCTTTGCTTCCTGTTTGCCAGCCAGTTCTCTATCCACATCAATACTGAACCCCCAATGCCGTGTGCTTTAAGTTTGTATACTAATCTCTTATGTGGGACCTTGTCGAAAGCCTTCTGGAAGTCCAGATACACCAAATCCACTGGTTCTCCCCTATCCACGCTACTAGTTACATCCTCGAAAAATTCTATAAGATTCGTCAGACATGATTTACCTTTTGTAAATCCATGCTGACTTTGTCCAATGATTTCACCACTTTCCAAATGTGCTGCTATCCCATCTTTAATAACTGATTCTAGTAGTTTCCTCACTACCGATGTTAGACTAACTGGTCTGTAATTCCCCGTTTTCTCTCTCCCTCCCTTCTTAAAAAGTGGGGTTACGTTTGCTACTCGCCAATCCTCAGGAACTACTCCAGAATCTAAAGAGTTTTGAAAGATTATTACTAATGCATCCACTATTTCTGGAGCTACTTCCTTAAGTACTCTGGGATGCAGCCTATCTGGCCATGGGGATTTATCGGCCTTTAATCCATTCAATTTACCCAACACCACTTCCCGGCTAACCTGGATTTCACTCAATTCCTCCAACTCCTTTGACCCGCGGTCCCCTGCTATTTCCGGCAGATTATTTATGTCTTCCTTAGTGAAGACGGAACCAAAGTAGTTATTCAATTGGTCCGCCATATCCTTGTTCCCCATGATCAACTCACCTGTTTCTGACTGCAAGGGACCTACATTTGTTTTAACTAATCTCTTTCTTTTCACATATCTATAAAAACTTTTGCAGTCAGTTTTTATGTTCCCTGCCAGTTTTCTTTCATAATCTATTTTTCCTTTCCTAATTAAGCCCTTTGTCCTCCTCTGCTGGTCTCTGAATTTCTCCCAGTCCTCCGCGGAGTATGCTGCTTTTTCTGGCTAATTTGTACGCATCATCCTTCGCTTTGATACTATCCCTGATTTTTCTTGTTATCCACGGATGCACTACCTTCCCTGATTTATTCTTTTGCCAAACTGGGATGAACAATTGTTGTAGTTCATCCATGCAGTCTTTAAATGTCTTCCATTGCATATCCACCGTCAACCCTTTTAGAATTAATTGCCAGTCAATCTTGGCCAATTCACGTCTCATACCCTCAAAGTTACCTTTCTTTAAGTTCAGAACCATTGTTTCTGAATTAACAATGTCACTCTCCATCCTAATGAAGAACTCAACCATATTATGGTCACTCTTGCCCAAGGGGGCACGTACAACAAGACTGCTAACTAACCCTTCCTCATTACTCAAAACCCAGTCTAAAATAGCCTGCTCTCTCGTTGGTTCCTCTACATGTTGATTTAGATAACTATCCTGCATACATTCTAAGAAATCCACTTCCTCAGCACCCCTGACAATTTGATTCACCCAATCTATATGTAGATTGAAGTCACCCATTATAACGGTTTTGCCTTTGTCGCACGCATTTCTAATTTCCTGTTTGATACCATCTCCAACTTCACTACTACTGTTAGGTGGCCTGTACACAACACCCACCAGCGTTTTCTTCCCCTTAGTGTTTCGCAGCTCTACCCATACCGATTCCACATCCTCCAAACTAATGTCCTTCCTTTCCATTGCGTTAATCTCCTCTCTAATCAGCAACGCTACCCCACCTCCCTTTCCTTTCTCTCTATCCCTCCTGAATATTGAATATCCCTGGATGTTCAGCTCCCAGCCTTGGTCACCCTGGAGCCATGTCTCCGTGATCCCAACTATATCATAGTCATTAATAGCTATCTGCACATTCAACTCATCCACCTTATTACGAATGCTCCTTGCATTGAGACACAAAGCCTTCAGGCTTGTTTTTACAACACTCTTACCCCTTATACAATTATGTTGAAAAGTGGCCCTTTTTGATTTTTGCCCTGGTTTTGTCTGCCTGCCACTTTTACTTTTCACCTTGCTACCTATTGCTTCTACCCTCATTTTACACCCCTCTGTCTCTACGCTCACACATTTAAGAAACCCTTTCCCTTTAACTCCATCCTCCACTATCCCATTCGACACCTCACCCCCCTTATTCAGTTTAAAGCCACCCGTGTAGCAGTGGCAAACCTGCCTGCCAGAATGCTGGTCCCACACCTGTTAAGATGCAATCCGTCCCTTTTGTACAGTTCCCCCTTACCCCAAAACAGATCCCAGTGATCTAAGAATCTAAATCCCTGCCCCGTGCACCAGTTCCTCAGCCACACGTTCAGGTCCCGTATCTCCCTGTTCCTGCTCTCGCCAGCACGAGGAACTGGAAGCAAACCGGAGATAACAACCCTGGAGGTCCTGCTTTTCAGCATTTTTCCAAGCTCTCTAAAGTCACGCTGCAGAATATTCATCCCCTTCTTTCCGACATCGTTTGTGCCGACATGCACTACCACTTCCGGATGTTCACCTTCGCCCTTGAGGATTTTCTGCACTCTGTCCGTGACATTCTGGATCCTGGCACCAGGAAGGCAGCACACCATCCTCGCATTCCGTCTGTTGCCGCAGAAACCCCTGTCCGTACCTCTCACAATGGAGTCTCCCACTACAATGGCGTTGCCTGCCTTAGGCATTTTTGGTTTTGGCTCAACAGCCCTATTCGCATCACAAGCCAGTCCGCCGCCCAGTGTAAACACCTCTTCTGTCCCGACAGCTTCTAAGTGGGTAAACCTGTTCACAAGAGGTACAACACCCGGGGACGTTGGCATTCCATGCTTCCCTCCCGTTCTCACTGTCTCCCACCTTCTCTCTTCCAGTACCTTAGGTGTAACAATCGTACTGTAGGACTTGTCGAGGAACGACTCCGTTTCTCGGACGAACCGGAGGTCATCCACTTGCTTCTCCAGTTCCCCAACACGGCCCTTCAGGAGCTCTACCTGGATGCACTTCTCGCATTTGTAGCAGCCAGAGGCACCAGCGGTGTCCTTGACCTCCCACATACTGCAAGCATCGCACTGAATCAGCTTGCCTGACATCTCCTTCTTTCGTCTCTACCTCTCAAGCGTATTGCGTGGTCTCCTCTCCTCAGCCTCCTCGCCGAAGACTTGAGCCAAAGACTTGAGCCAAAGACTCACACTTTACTCACAGGGCACTTCATTCACTGCCGCTCGCAAAGAGCCGTCTTCCTTAAATTGACTGATAAATTGCCTGATTTACCAATTTACAAACCAAATTCCTCAGTTTTCAACTGTTTTCCCGGCACTGACTCACTTCTCTCCTCCCACTTGGGCTAGAGCCAATCAGTCGTATCTCTTGCTAATCTCCTGCTGCTGTTGCTCCCAAATTTACAGCAGTTCTGAGTGTTGAAGAGTTTTGAACATTGCCTCGACTTTCTGTGGCAATACTGCTCCATCAGTAAATGATGTGTCTTTACAGGTACCAAACAGTTGCTTGAAAGTTTGATTAGCATTGCCTCTATTCCCATTCCCCCTTGAAGAGCAGCAATCTGAAGCAGTCTTCTAATTTATTTATGCTTGTTCAGGATTACAATGTGGGTCTTGTTCATTGTGCCAAGCTTCAATAATTGCATCCATTGAAAATTACTACATTTCTACACACAGTCTGTGACAGAAGCGGACCAAAATTCTAACTCTGGTGCTGCTGCCTCTCAACACGATATGTTGATCTCAGATGCTGTCTGTGTGGAGTTTGCACATTCTTCCTGTGACTAGATTTCCTCCAGGTGCTCTGGTCTCTTCCCACATCCCAAAAGACATGTGGGTCTATAGCTTAATTGGCCTTTGTAAATTGCTCCAAGTGTGTGGGGAGTGGATGCGAAATGGGATAACATAGAACTAGTGTGTACGGGTGATCAGTGATTGGCTGGACTCGAGGGCCGAAGGCTCAGTTTCAATGTTGTACCTTTAGCCTTAAACTAAAAGTTTAAATTGAACTGTAAATACAGAAAGATATTTTCCTGTTTACGTAGTTGTGTAAATATTTGCAAGTCCGAGAAACAATATATGGATCCGAATAGTTCTGGTCACCAACGAGCCCTACATGTATTTCAGCTTGACCCATCCATTAGCACTTACACCTTTTGTAGGCTCTGATACTTGAGGCCTAAATTTAAAGGTCATCATAGTGTACTATGCTTCCAGAGGTACCTATTTTTTCATTTGCGATGCTTACCCAAGGCCTCTATTCTCACAATAGACTAAAAAAAAAACAGTAGCATCTTCCTTGGCAGAGCAGTAGAATTATCGCTTGTGTATTTCTTGAACTGATTTTTCTATGGATGGCATGTTGCTGCTTGTGGGTGCTCGCCGACACCCAATTGGTTGTCAAATGGCGGAGCAGACTCGATTTGCCGATGGTCGAATTCTGCTCCCAAGTCTTGTGATCTTATGGGAACAGCTTTTTCGACATTACAGCAATGACAGATTTTGGAAATTCACTAATTATTTGTGGTTTTGGGAAACCCTGAAAGATGCAAATTAAGTGCAAATCACAATTTATGTTTTGCTAAGAAGCAAAGAAATAAAGTTGCGTATTTGTAAATTAGAAGGAACTTACCCCATTTATGGCCTCCTTGTGCTGTATTAAGTTGCTCAAATATTTCATATAAATGACTAAAGTTGGCTTTAAGCAAGGCTTTTTCTGTCATGTGTTACACATCAGCAGGACCTGTATTCAATATGTATGGGTGGTAGGGAAGGGTAGTTTGAGTAATGGCATGTAATGAATATGGATTAGATTGATGGGTGATTCTTTCCATTTTGACATGTTAAATCACTGGATCTTTGTTAGATTCCTAAAGTATATCGTCGTTGGCACAAGTTATAATTGTATATATTGAGTACGGTTGGAAGTTTGCCTGGAACGATGCATTAATCTTTTGTAAAGCGCTTTGTGAATTGCAAACAGGCAATCGCTGCATTCTCTTTATCCAAGTTACCCACTTTGTGAACCAGGAAATGGGAGCACAGTGATGTGATCTTTCATTACTATTTACAAAATTTCCTTTCTCTGCATTGAATTTATTTTGAATTATTATTAGCCATGGAGTACTTACCCTGGGCTTCTCCCTTGTAAATATGCAGCCACTTGCCTCTAAATTGTTTAATTCTCTCCCGATAGCCATAAAGGACGATGCATTTTCCCTCCTTTCTCCTTCTTGGCAACCACTCCCCATAATGTTACACATGATGTCTACACGTATCAAACCTCACTTGAAACTCCTGAACTTTATTCATGAGTTGATTCAGCAACGTTTTATGAAATTGATATTTCAAAATTTGATTTTTGTTATTTTGTTCAACCAGCTTTGTATCTACGTCTGAAATGTCCATTGGTTCCTCTATGAATGCAGAACAGAGTAATTCATTTAGAGGTGTCTTTTATGTGACCTGTTGTGGGGAAATTTAGAAAGTTTGAAGACAATAACAATGGCGAAATGTTTATAAAATGTGTAATCACTTTGGTTGAGTGAGAGATCATGTATTTTAGGAAGTTGAATGGGGATAGTAAATGCAGTAAATGGTTGGGCACGAAGGAATGTTGATGAACAAAGTAACTTTAGAGTTTGCTACAGAAGTTGAGATGATATGTTGCAACTTTACAAAATACTGTTTGGATCACATTTGGGAGTATTTTGTGCAGTCCTGGTCAGATCTTTGGTCCTGGTTGCAACCCTCTAAGAAGATTGTGATTGTGCTGGAGAGAGTGGAAAGGAGATTTATCAAGATCTGGTCTGGATTGAATGACTTGTGGGGAGAGATTGGATAGATTGGACTTGTTTTTCCTGGTGTGTAGGGGATTGAGGGTGACCTGGGGGAGATATAAAATTGTAAGAGGCATTGATCGGTAAATAGTGAGGTCATTAAAAATAAAATAATATTGGTTTAAAGGGAATTTTATGGGGACTTTCTTTTTATCTGGAACTTGCTACCAGAGGCTATAATCTCAATGTTTAAGGGATATTGAGGAAGATGTATGAATAGACAAGGAAGAGAATGAAGCGTATTCCTTCGTTCATTCATTTATATGGACCTAATGTGGGAAAATGGGATTAGTGCATCTGGTCAAGGTGACTGGCATGGACATAGTGGCCCAAACGGCTTGTTGCATCACTGCGCAACTCCGGGTCTATAGCAAATATCTGTGAGGAAGATCATGCTGGCTCTGGTTAGGAAAGCAAATGTGTCTTTTTACAATACTGCAAATGTGACAAAGGAGGTCAAATTTCAAATGTCTTCAAAAAAGTTGACAAGCACTTTATTGGGTTCATGACTAACATGGTATTAACAAAAAATATAAGAAAACATAGCATGCATATTGATGACAGGTTTCCGAAAATGACATAAAAATTCACAAAAACATTTTATGTGATGGTTGTCGCGTAGTGTCCACCAGTGACCTGGTGGGCACAGTAAGTGC
Organism: Amblyraja radiata; assembly: GCF_010909765.2. Classification (NCBI taxonomy): domain Eukaryota; kingdom Metazoa; phylum Chordata; class Chondrichthyes; order Rajiformes; family Rajidae; genus Amblyraja; species Amblyraja radiata. Next base: position 28,006,225 of record NC_045978.1, on the reverse strand, counting down.
ACGTATTTCTTATTCCTTTCTATGTTTATGAATACCACAAGGAACAATAAAATTGCAAACACCGTTTCCACTTCATTCACCTGATCTTGTAGTAGAATACTGCATCCATCCGAGTGGACATGGCAACGCACGTTACTCATCATACACACAGATGGACACAAAGGTTTGGTGTCCCAGAAAAGGAATGTTACATTATTAGCGAAAACCAAACATTTTCACCAATGTGATCTAAACGGTACATTACCTTATGGATTTGAGCTATATCGATGGCCGATGATTCGTCAGAACGTTTGATTTGGGCTGATTTTTTAGCAAGTAAAATGTCTCCGTAACGGTCGTTTGCGAAGCTTCCCAAAGTTGACATGAAGGAATGAAGTTAGCGACTTGGTCCGTACGAAAGGTAAACAAGAGACAGTGTGTTGCCAAATTGAAGATTGGCGCTGTTTCTTAGTTTTGGTGACCAATTTATGTCCAAAAAATAGGAAAAAAATAATTAAATCGCCCAAAAATCGCTACTTCCATAGGATACCTCGTTGGATGTTTGAAAAGCAGTAGAGGTTTGGAGCCTCCGTGATTTAACTTACGGAGGTACCGACCCCGATAACAGTCGTTGTGACAATGGACACCAAGCACAACGACCGTTACGGGATCTTTACTGTACTGTATTATCTTATGTTACTGTATTTTTCTCTTAGTATTGATGAAGATATTTTCCTAGATCATTATCAAAACGTATATGTATGAGGGGCCATATGAAGTTTATTTTGTTCCTCAAATTAATCTTGTTCCTCAAAATATTTATAACTAAATGTGGCAGAGTTTTTAAATGTCACATTTTTGGTGTCCAAAATTGGTGGTAAAACGATGAAGATTTGTCTGCCATGAAAAAAGTTTTTGACTTTCGGTCTTGAAGTTATGGGTAGATTTTTGTTAAGAACAGTGTATTGCGGTAAAAAACTGAATAATAATCTTGTTCCTCAAAATCTCTCCAGTTTTGTAAAAATACACAAATATATCTAAACCTTTAAATAGGGATCTCCTGTGCTGATCACACAGGGCCCCAGATTATATCTGGAATATTGTTTGCAGGTCTGGTCTCCTTTAAGTCAATATGTTCTTGGGATAGAAAGAATGCAGTGAAGGCCAACTAATTGAGGAGGGGAAAAAAAAACCTAAACCAGGAATTGATGAGGAGGGACTTGAGTAGAAGGGTACTGTCATCCTTTTGAGGGAAAGATGATCACACTGAAATGTACCAATTTCCTCCGGATCTTGACAAGCTGCATGCAGAGTTGATGCTTTCTCCTGGCCGATGTGTTCAGAACCAGGATTAGTGGCCTAACTCAATTAATTTGTTCATCTGGAAGGAAGTGATTTGACTTACTTTAGAGATACAGTGCAGAAACAGGCCCTTCGGCTCACTGAGTCAGTGTCGACCAGCAGCCACCCCGTACACTAGCACTATCCTACAGACTAGGTACAATTTACTATTTACAATTTTACTGGAGCCATTTAACCTACAAGCCTGTACATCTTTTGAGTGTGCGAGGAAACCGGAGCACCCAGAAAAATCCACACTGTCACAGGGAGAACGTACAAACTACGTACAGACAGCACCCAAAGTTAAGATCAAACCCGGATTGCAGGCACTGTAGGGCAACAACTATACTGCTACAATAGAGTTCTGGAAAATCAGTTGCTGAGTATTTTCAGCACAGATCAATACATTTTTAAGAAGGGAATTAAAGAATATGGTAGTTGTACAGGAACGTACCCCTGAAGTGAAAGATTACGATTGTATTGGATGGCGAAATAAGCACATGGGCTGACTGGTCTTTTCCTACGATTTCCACATAAATACTAATTTGACAGTCTGTCTGCACAGTTTTCTTAGATACTGTTGTAAGATGAATGATCAATCTATTTTAAAGTAATGTTGCTGGAGGGAGGAATGTGAGCATGCTCAAAGATAGTTGGGTTCTTTGTTTCATGGCCTCTGAAACGGAACCACGGTTGCAGTTCAGCAAGCTCTGGGCCCAGAAGAACATATTTTGTATGTATCCATTTTAAACCCATAAGATGACTAAATGCAACAAATGTTAACGTTTTATTTCTTCAAATTAGTGTAATATTCATATTTTATCCTTGGTATGAATGTTAAAATATCTAAGATATTGTGCATTTTACTTCTTGCCTTGCTTCAGGTGTGAATTCCTCAATGTAGTTTGCTTATTAGTCTTGACAACATCACAGTTACAGTTTATTTCGAGCACATGGTATGCCTAACAGCATTTGACGACCTGAAACATAATTCTGTTGCAATAGAGAACATTGAGATTTTTGTGGGTAGCTCTCTTAAAGCGGTGCTGAGGGTTGTTGCTTCTCCAGTATCCAGGCCAATTGAGTACAAGAGTTAGAACAGCATGTTACAGTTATACAACATGTTACTTAGGTTACACTTGGAATATTGTGTGCCGTTCTGGTCACCACACTCCTGGAAAGATGTGATTTAACTCGGAGATGCAAACAAATTCACAATGACGTTGCCTGTATTGGATGGCTTGAGTGACAAGAGGAGATTGAATTGTCTGTATCTGTTTTACTTTAAGCAAAGAAGGCACGATGGAGGTGTATGCATATGAGGTAGATATAGGGTAAATAGCTAGTAACTCAGCTATCCCTGCAGGCAGCATCCCTGGAGAGAAAGAATGGGTGACGTTTCAGGTCGAGACCTTTCTTCAGACTGAAAGTTTCGGGTCGAGACCTTTCTTCAGACTGATAATGTCTGTTTCCCAATATAGGGGGTCACTAAAACTAGAGGGCTAGTTTTAATAGGGAGAAGGTTTAAAGGGGATTTGAGGGGTACATTTCCCCCCCACAGTATTTGGAATGAGCTGCCAGAGAATGTGGTGGAGGAAGAAACAGTAACAACATTTAAAAGGCATCTGGGCATTATTTGAGTGAGCAAGGCATGGTGGGATATGGAACTAATGCAGAAAAGGAGGATTAGTATAGACTGGCAAGGTGGTCATCACAGATTCAGTGAGCTGTGGGGCCTGTTACCATTCTATGCAACTTGACTTGATGATAGCTTTCCTGTGTAGGAAAGAACTGCAGATGCTGGTTTAAATCGAAGAGACACAAAATGCTGGAGTAACTCAGCGGGACAGGTAGCATCTCTGGAGAAAAGGAATGGGTGACGTTTCGGGTCGAGACCCTCCAGACTGATGAAGAATGATGAGGAATAGCTTTCCTGATTATTTTTCTCACTTGGTGATTGGCTTCGAAAAGTACAATTTTGTGGAAAAGATGGATCAGAAAAACTTGAAATACTGGATCAGCTTCATAGAAAATGCTTTTGAGCATTGTAATGTCCTTGAACCTAGCTCAACCTGTGCTAGTGAGCTGCTGCAAAAAATTAACTTAAGATGCAAAATAGTGAATGGTATTCATTTCCTGTCTGAAATCAGAATGAGCTCTTTGTTTAAACCTTGTTCAAAGGGGTTAGTACAACCCTGTTTTAATCAACTGAGGTGCTGTGGAGGTGTTGACAGCTTCTTTGGCATCCATATCATCAGCAACCTAACCTGGTCCCGTCACAGATGATGCAGTGATCAACAAAACACATAATGTAGAAAAACAAAGATTTCAGCGGAACAGGCAGCATCTCCGAAGAAAAAGAATGGGTGACATTTCGGGTTGGAACCCTTCATCTGACTGAAAGTTGAATAGCTGGAGGCAAGAAAAGACCAGGACTGGCACCAAAGGACCTCTGACAAGGAGGTGCCCTGGTAAGCCTAGTGTTGCGAAGGTGTGATCTCAAGAGGGATACGACGAGGTGAACTGTTGAACTGGTTAAATTACTAGGGTAGAGGAAGGGGAATTTTAGTAGGTTACTTAAAATTAGAGAATTCAGCATTTATACTGCTGGGTTGTGCCCTGCCCATATCTCCAATTTGTGTGTGATCTCACCTTGGCCATAGAGGAGGCCCAGGGCAAGGGCCAGAATGGGATTGGGAAGGGCAGTTGAAATGGTTGTCAACCGGGAGATCCCATAGGCCTCAGCGAACTGAGCTGAAGTGCTCAGTGAAATGGTGGGTGAGTCTATGTTTGGTCTCGCCGATGTACAGGAGGCCACATTAGGGACACCAGATACAGTGGACGAGGTTAGAAGAGGTGCCTATGAAACTATCTCGCCTGAAAGGATTGTCAGGGTCCCTAGATGTAGTTGAGGGAGGAAGTATAAAGACAGGTGTTGCATCTCCTGCGTTGCAGGGGAAAGTACCTGAGGAGGCGGTGGTTTAGGTGGGAAGGGACGATTGAACCAAGGAGTTGAGGGGTCAGTCGCTGCGGAAGGCGGAAATGGGAAGATGTGATTAGAAGATGCAGCATGTCCATGAGGATTCTCTTAAATGCTCAAAGTATTCAGACAGAATGCAGCTCATCCTGCTACTGTAACTCTGCCTTCGACCACCTAATCCTGCAGAGAGTGGTGAACACAGCCCAGCTGATGTTTGAATAGATTGTGCCTCGTGATTTTGATTTTGTGCTCAACATTACTTTCGGAGAATGTGACCTTGAAGATTTTTTTTATGTCGCACTTCACTTTCCTAATTTAAACCGTGATGTACCAACACATTTTATCCTGTTAATTTTTCTCCTTTTGTTTGTTTTTCCATTTGAAGTATTTTTGCCACCTTCCTCGCAAGTGCACTAAATTGTATTTGACAATTATTTGTGTAATTTACACCCTCCCTTTTTCCGTCATTAAACATTTTGGCGTAATGTATTCAATATCAATGGCCAGATTGATAGTGCAGTGGATATCGAGAAAAGCAGTTTTCCAAGCACCAACTCTTGGAGGACAATGCTGCTTATGTTTTTGTCTCTAACTCATCTATTGACTATGATTCTTGTTATACATCGTTGAATACTTCAGAAATGTTCAGTATACTAAACCTATACCACTGTGCGAGCATCTTCTCCCTAGAGGGACAACAGCAGCCCATGGAGTTTGCTTGGCGTCTTCTCAAGGACAATAGGCACAGATAAGGTAGACAGTCAGCACCTTTACCCCTGCGTTGGAATGTCAAATACAAGAGGACATTGCTTTAATGGGAGAGGGACAGAGTTTAAAGGAGATGTGCAGGGAAAGTTTTTTTTAAACCCAGAGGGTGATGGGTGCTGGGAACGAGCTGCCAGGAACGGTGGTGGAGGCAGAGAGGATAGTGTCATTTAAGAGGCTTTTGGATAGGAACATGATTATGCAGGGAATTGAAGGATATAGATTATGTGCAGGCAGAGGAGTTTTTTTGTAACTTGGCATGATGTTCGGCGCATACATTCTGGGCCGCGGGACCTGTTCCTGTACTGTACTTTTCTATGGTTGATCCGATCTCATATCAGATCAGTACACATGACAATAAACTAAACTCGTGTCTTTGCCTCATTAAAATTACAAATTATGTCACCCCTTAATTAAGCCACTACCTTTCTAATGATTAACTTTATCTTGCATAGAACTCTGTAGATATTTCCAAAATCAACATTTAGCTGACTAGTTCATAAGAACCTGCTTATCAGTTCAGAGGAAAAACATTAGACCAGATCAGTCCTCTGGCACAAGTTCAGTATCTATGAAAGTTTAAAAAATTGAGTGGATGAACCTCTATTCCTTACTTGCCTCCGTTCTTGTTGATTGTGTTTCCAGTTTGCCTTAAGCAGCTGTTTAAATATTTCACATTGTCTATCTAGGCAATGTTTTACATCACCATTTTTCTTTTTAGTGGGTGTGATTGTTTTTTTATCCAAATCGAAGAAGGATTTTCCTGGGAAGTACCTGTTCCACCTATAGTTTATCCATTTTAGTGTATACTTTTGAAATATATAATCACTGCTTTCCTGTTATACTGTCCTTTCAATGATCTACTTCCTCTGGACATCTCCAAAACTATATCTCTTGATCCCTTTTTCCTTTCGAATTTAAAACTTATGGATCCACAAAGCACTGCAGGGTATATTGTTGGATCCTTTCTCCTTTGCCTCTTGTCACGAAATAAGAGTAAAGGAGCCAAATGGTTGCATTTTTTTCTCCATTAAGTAGTTGGGCAATTTCTGAACAATGTATCAATTCAGATGATGTTCCATTCCCATTTCTTACATTTTATATGCACGGTTAATTTCTGCTCTTCCTACCATCATCTATATGTTGAAATTGCAGCCTTGTGACTTGATTCACTTTCCACGATGAAAGGATTTGTTTGTAAAAATTAAATATGTTGGTAATGCTTCAGATTTTTATTTAAGATTTATATCTGCAATAGTTTGATTTTAGAGTAATATTAAAGTTTGTCCCACCTAAACCTCTGTGCCATGAAGTGTCCATAAGTCATCACCATAACAAGTTCTGCTGATGTTGAAGCTGCTACTGAGTAGCAAGAGAGACACAAAATGCTGGTGTAACTCAGCGGGACAGGCAGCATCTCCGGATTGAAGAAATGGGTGACGTTTCGGGTCGAGACCCTTCTTCAGACTGAAGAAGGGTCTCGACCCGAAAAGTCACCCATTCCTTCTCTCCACAGAGATGCTGCCTGTCCCGCTGAGTTATTCCAGCATTTTGTGTCTATTTTTGATTTAAACTAGCATCTGCTGTTCCTTCCTACACACTGAGTAAAGTAAAGTAAAGTAAATTTATTTATATAGCACGTTTAAATCAACTCGCGTTGAGACCAAAGTGCTTTACATAGAAAACAAATAATTAAGCTTCCGTACATCCATAGAAAAATTAAAATTAAGAAAAATGACACAACATATTGTATAATTCAACACAAACGTCCCCCCACAACAGAATAAAACATTTCCACTGTGGGGAAAGGCATCAGAAAGTTCAGTCCTCTCCCTCTGTGATCACCCGAGGTCGGGGCCTATTTGTGGCCTCCGCAGCCAGTCCGATGTTTTCAGGCCCTCTTGTCAGAAAGCTGGAATGCCGGCATCGGGTGAACACTCCTCGGCGGCTTGGAAATGTCTGGAGCGCCGCTTCCTCCCCGGAGACCGCGGCACCCGAAGTCTTCAGACCGCGCTGGTTGGAGCTTCGACTCTGGTGATCTCGAATCCCAGGCTCCGCGGTGTTTAAATCCAGCGCCGCCTGCGACTGGACGCTCCGCAGCCACAGCTCCTCGGATGTTGGTCGACGGTCACAGTACTTCGGAGCTTACCGCACGGTGACCCGGTAAGGCATCACCCACTCCGTGTTGGTGTCCCAGCGCTGCACCGCCGCCGAAGCTGTAGTCCCGGCCGATCCCGACAGGAAACGCTGCAACAGTCTGATGGTAGGGCGCGAGGAAGGGGCGAAGAAGCAGCTCGGAGGGAAACCGCCTCTCCGACCAGGTAGGGACCAGGAAAAGTTTCCCCCTTCCCCTCCCCCCACCCACCACATAAAAGAAGACCTCCAACAAACATTTTGTAGTAACAGGACTAAAAATAAAATTAAAAAGGGTGAAAGGACGGACTGCAGGCAGAGCAGCCATACACAACGGCGCCCCACTCCTGCAGTCCGCCATTTTGAACTAGCAAGTGTCTGTTATCAGTTCCTTTATGCATTTCAATTGTGAAAGAGTAATGTCACCCATGAAATGTAACATTAAAACGCTGGATTTATGTTAAGAAAATAATCCTTGGCTGGTAATCGCACAATGTTAAAGGCCTATTCTTTGGACCTCCTCACAACTTGCTTGATAATAAAAGATCATCAATAGGTAGGATGCAATTCCAGTTAAGTACCTGCTGTAATTCTTTAAGTGCAGTTAAATATTGGAATCTTGGAAGGGATTCTGCATAAAGGCACAATTTTCTAGATTGGATTATGCTCTAAAATACAATTTAGATTTTTGGATCTGCAATTGTTTGGTAAAATGCATTTCACCAGTTTTTTGGTTCCGTTAAACCCAATGGGTGGCATGCCTGGAGTTTCAGAAACTATGCTGTTAAAAAAACAAATTGCTACAGAGACGGCAGCTCTTGTTCCATTTTTTCCCCCCTTTAAACCAAGGGGGCATACTTTATTTGCTGATGTCCAAGGAAATAGGCTTGGGATTCAAGAGTGTGATGGGAGCATTGGTTTCAGTAGCTCACTGAAGAACTGTTCAACGGTTTGACTTTGGGTATTGCATTAAAAGTTTCTGTTTATTATGTACTTGTGTATGGCAATAATCTTCTGATCTATATGCAAAAATAAGAATTTCACTGGCACATGTGATAATAAAGGAACCATTGAACAATTGAGATTTATTAAAACAAGGAACTACAAATGCTTGTTTACAAAAAATACAGTGCTGGAGTAACTCGATGGGTCAGGCAGTATCTCTGGAGAACATGGATGTGTGCTGTTTCGGGTTGGGATCCTTCAGACTGATTCTACGGCTGAAGGAGGGTCCTAAACCGAAATGTCACCTGACCAAAGCTTTGTTCCTATTTTTGTCTATCACGTATGTGGTTTGTGATTGAAAGTTTTTTTTAATGGTGGAAATGATCGGGTCAGATAGCATATGTCGAGCAAGAAGCTGTGTTAATATTTCAGCTCAGTAACATTTCTTTCAAAATGGGGGAACTAAGAACTAAATCAGTCCTCGTATGGGGAGAAATCTGAGGGAAGAGAAAGATGAAAGGAGGATCTTTGGAAGGATAGATTGGTGACATTAAATGATTTAAAATAGGGTGACAGTGCAAGGTATAGATGGAATTATCAATATGTGCGGATCTTATCCTCTAGATGGGACAGATAAAGAAGCAAAAGGAAGTGTAATTGGGAGAAGCAGAATTATCTGACATTGCACAAAGTAGCCCTTTGGATGTTGGAAATCTGAACTAAAACCTCGTTGCCATTTAGAATTGCCTTCTCCACAGGGGCCTCTAATTTTCTTTATAGTACCCATGGCACCAGATTGCATCCTGAATAAATGGGTAAAATGCTACGGTATTGGGGTGTATTCATACAAAATTCTTGGCTCATCCTCGGAAGCTATGTTCACAGATTTATTAGCAGCTTTAACAACTTTTGGATTTAAGCAGCAAATTTCAGACTTCAATGAATGTTCTAGTTTAGATCTTAAAAGGCCAATTTAGTCAGGTCAACACAGAAAATAACTCGTTTACCATTATAGGATTGGCAATTGCTTGTTCTGAGGAAAAAGTGGCAATTAATTTTAATCAAAGAAAATGAACTACACAGTTTTTTTCCTCCTCCATTGACGCATGCTTCCTGGTTCAAAAGATCTTGAATGTTGAAAGTAAAAGTTTCCTTAACTTGGAAGCAAGCTTTCAAGTGATTTGTTTCAATATTGGCATTGAGAACATGCACAAATGTTTCTTTGCAAAATAAGAGGTAGACTTTATCGCAGTTGTTACAGTTGTTGTCTTTATTTCCATTGCTGGTGATTAGTTTTAATGTTACATTATGTATCTCTCTTTATAGTGGGCACGTGTACATGTATCGATGCTGTAATAGTATTTTATATATAACGTCATTATAAATTTTACATGTAAATTATGTTCATTTGTGAATAACCCACATTTCAATTACAATTGTAAATTATTAACATTAGAATAAATTACTACATAATGGCAAGATATGATTTATATAATGCAATTGCTATGAGAATGCTGAGAATAAGTCTTAAAGATGAGGTTGAAATGCTTGAACCATACAACAGAGTAAGATAACTGTATACCAGTAATGAAGGCAACTTCCCAGATGCACACAGGAAGTCGTGGTTCCAGTAAGTCAAAAGTCTGTTATTTCTGATATTTTGCTTCCTTTTGGGGCTTTTTTAATTTCAGGCAATTTTTTACAACAGATCAAAGTATCTGATAGCAATTCCTGCACATAAGTATTGTCCTCGTCCTCGAGGGCAGGGAGAACGACTTTAGATCGACCTCTTATTATGTTTGATGCAGAAAGGTAGAACTTGCCTACTTTAAAAATATATATATTTTTGTTTATACCACAGTTCCACTTGTGCTTATGAGGGTCTTATTGGTAGAGTTTTGGGACGATCATAAAACAAAGATATATTAAATATGTTCTTAAGTAAGTACGTTTATTGGCCAAGTATTCACATACAAGGAATTTGCCTTGGTGCTCCGCCCACAAGTGACATACAATGACAGTTACGAATGACTCAGAAAACACTAAACATTAATAATAATAATAATAAAACATTAATGATAAAACACCATTGATCAAGCAGGTGATCCAACAAAATACCACATCAAAGGGAGGCTACAGATTTTTGGCTGTTGAATAGAGCAACTACTCGTGGATAAAAACTGTTTTTATGCCTGGCTGTGGCAGCTTTGACAATCCGGAGTTGCCTTCCAGAGGGAAGTGATTCAAAGAGTTTGTGGCTAGGGTGAGAGGGGTCAGAGATGATCTTGCCCGCTCGCTTCCTGGCCCTTGCAGTGCACAGTGCACTGCAACCAGGGAAGGTTGCAGCCAATTATCTTCTCAGCTGATAGGACAATTCGCTGCAGCCTCCAGGCGTCGTGCTTGGTGGCTGAGCCAAACCAGACCATGATGGAGAAGGTGAGGACAGACTCTACGATGGCCGTATAGAATTGGACCATCATTGCCTGTGGCAGATTGTGCTTCATCAGTTGCCGTAGGAAGTACATCCTCTGTTGTGCCTTTTTGACTGTGGAGTCAATGGTTGCCCCCCACTTAAGGTCCTTGGAGATGATGATTCCCAGGAACTTAAAAGACTCCACAGATGTGACTGAGGTGTTGTTAATGATGAGGGGAGGGGGAGCTCTCCTAAAGTCTACAATCAATTCCACTGTCTTAAGAGCATTGAGCTCTAGGTTGTTGCGATGGCACCAGGACGCCAGCTGTGACACTTCCTGTCTGTAGGCAGATTCCTCCCCATCCTGGATCAGTCCAATCAGGGTTGTGTCGTCCGTAAACTTGAGAAGCTTGACAGAGGTGTCTGTGGAGGTGCAGTCGTTAGTGTAGAGGAGAGGAGAGAGTACGCAGCCTTGCGGTGCTCCTATGCTGAGCGTTGGCGGGTCTGAGATATGCTTTCCCAGCCTCATTTGCTGCTTCCTGTCTCAGGAAGATGGTGATCCACCGACAGAGGGGTTCAGGCACAGTCAACTCGGAAAGTTTGGAATGTAGTAGCTCTGGCACAATGGTGTTGAATGCAGAGCTAAAATCAACAAACAGGATCCTTGCATAGGTCCCCTGGCGGTCTAGGTGCTGTAGGTTGAAGTGCAGGCCCAGGTTGACTGCATCATCCACATATCTATTGGCCCGATATGCAAACTGCGATCGTGATATTTTTCAGCTTGGCCAGCACAAGCCTTTCAAGTGTCTTCATGACTACAGAGGTCAGTGCGACTGGCCTGTAGTCATTAAGACAAGTAATCCTTGCCTTTTTGGGTACAGGGACAATAGTGGAGACTTTGAGGCAGGCAGCGACAGGGCATGTTTGCAGGGACTGGTTAAAAATGTCTGTATAGACAGGTGCCAGTTGCTTGGCACAGAGCTTGAGAGTAGAGTTGGAAACATTGTCAGGTCCTGGAGATTTCCAGCTTTTCGGTCTTCTGAAAAGCCTCTCCACCTCTTCTCTTTTATTGATGATGAAGTGATGTTGTTCAGCAAGGAGGGTGTGGGTAATCGGGTGTAAATTGGTGATTGGAGGAGGGGGGGGGGGTGTAGAAAGGCCCAGTCCTTGCAGACTGAGGTCAGGCTGTGAGTGGGTGTGAAGTGTTGGTTGGGGTGGGAAATGGGGTGGTTCAGTCTTTTCATACTGGAGTCTTGCCTTAAGTAGGTGTGAAGTGGTGAATGGGAAGGAGATGGTGCTGGGTCCTTTCTTTGCAGACTGGGGTCTGGCTGTGTTGGTTGGGGAGGGGGGAGGAGGTACCAGGGTTACTTTTCTGATTTTCAAACTTAAAACATGTTTTGAATTTGTTCTTGAGTTTTATTAAACATTCACTTCCTCTGCTTTTCATTGCAGAAATTATCCACCTTGACTAACATTGAGCAATATCAATGTGAAAAGATAAGGTCAGAATTCCAGTGAATACGAGCCCAGTCAACCCATTCTTTCATCATATGACAGTCCCGCCATCCCAGGAATTAACCTGGTGAACCTATGCCGCACTCCCTCAATAGCAATAATGTCCTTCCTCAAATTAGGAGACCAAAATTGCACACACTACTCCAGGTGCGGTCTCACCAGGGCCCTGTACAACTGCAGCAGGACCTCCTTGCTCCTAAACTCAAATCCTCTCGCAGTGAAGGCCAACATGCCATTAGCTTCCTTCACTGCCTGCTGTACCTGCATGCTTACTTTCAGTGACTGATGTCCAAGCACACCTCCCCTTTTCCTAATCTGACACCTCTCAGATAATAATCTGCTTCCTGTTCTTGCCACCAAATTGGATAACCTCACATTTATCCACATTATACTGCATCTGCCCACTCGCCCAACCTATCCAAGTCACCCAGCAGCCTCATAGCATCCTCCTAGCAGCTCCCACTGCCACCCAGCTTTGTGTCATCTGCAAACTTGGAGATGTCTCATTTAATTCCCTTGTCGAAATAATTAATATATATTTTAATTAACTCGGGTCCCAGCACCGAGCCTTGCGGCACCACACTATTCACTACCTGCCATTCTGAAATGACCCGTTAATTCCTACTCTTTGGTTCCTGTCTGCCAACCAGTTATCTATCCATGTCAATACCCTACCCCCACTACCATGTTCTATAATTTTGCACACTAATCTCTTGTGTGAGACCTTGTCAAAAGCTTTTTGAAAGTCCAGATGCACCACACCCACTGGCTCTCCCTTATCCATTCTACTTGTTACGTCCTCAAAAATTCCAGAAGAGTTAAATTTAGCTCTTGGGGCTAAAGGAATTAAGGAATATGGGGGGGAAAGCCGGAATGGGGAACTCATTTTAGATGATCAGCCATGATCATATTGAATGGCTGTGCGGGATCGAAGGGCCGAATGGCCTATGTCTGCACCTATTTTTGTATGTTTTTATGTTTTCTAAGATTAGTCAAGCATGATTTCACCTTCATAAATCCATGCTGACTTTGACCGATCCTGTCTGCTTTTCAAATGCGTTGCAATAACATCCTTAATAATCGACTCAAGCATCTTCCCCACTACCGATGTAAGGCTAACTGACCATTAATTCCCCGTTTTCTCTCTCCCTCCTTTCGTTAAAAAGTGGAGTTACATTGGCTACCCTCCAGTCCACTGGAACTGATCCAGAGTCGAGAGAACATTGGAAAATGATCAACAAATCATCCACGATTTCTAGGGCCACCTCCTTGAGTACTCTGGGATGCAGACCATCAGGCCCTGGGGATTTATCTGCCTTCAGTCCCAACAGTTTACCTAACACCATTTCCTGACTAATGTGGATTCCCTTCAGTTCCTCCCTCCCACTAGATCTTCGGTCCCCTAGCATTTCTGGGAGAATGTGTCTTCCTTAGTGAAGACAGAATCAAAGTACTCGTTTAACTGTTCGGCCATCTCCTTGTTTCCCATTATAAACTCACCTGTCTCTGATTGTAAGGGACCAACATTTGTCTTAATTAACCTTTTCTTTTTTTGCATATCTGCAGAAGCTTTTACAATCAGTTTTAATATTCCCTGCATGCTCTTTCATGCTCTTTCTTCCCCCCCCCCCACCCCCCAATTAACCCCTTTGTCCACCTCTGTTCTAAATTTCCAGTCCGGTTTGCTGCTTCCTCTGGCCAATCTTCCTTGGATTTAACACTATCCTTGCTTTCCCTCGTTGGCCATGGCCGCCTTCCTCGTTTTATTTTTTCGCCAGACAGGGATGAACAATTTTTGGAGTTCATCCTTGTGATTTATGGAAATTGAAATTTCAGTGCAAAGACAAATTTGGCCTTTCTAATTGGGATAGTTAATTTGATTTCAGATGATCTCCCAAAAAGGTAGAAAATGGGGAAATCAGTAAAAATCTACTTCAGTGATCTCCAGCGATACTGGGCATTCTGTAAAACGTTGTTACTGACTCGATAAATAAAGTCAAATATTTACATGAATGCCCAGACCTTTGTCCTGTAGAAGGTACACAAAAAAGCTGGAGAAACTCAGCGGGTGCAGCAGCATCTATGGAGCGAAGGAAACAGGCAACGTTTCGGGCCGAAACCCTTCTTCAGACTTTGTCCTGTAGACTTGTTCTGTAGACTTGTCCTGTAGACTTGTTCAAAAACAAAAGCAGTTAACTCTGGTTCTGGCAGCATATTGTTTTTTTGCAAGTGTGCTTTATGCAACTCGTATTTAAAAAAAAATACAGATGTCTTGCCTGCTATGAGGTTATGTGGAAAGCAGCGTGGGGAAGGCATGAATGTAAATTTGATTCAGTGCCTTGTTTTTCTACAACCAACCCTGCAAAATCTATTTTTAAAATGCTGGACTGTAAATACCATTTGCATTTAGAGAGATTTTTGTTTACAGGCAAGTAACTATAAAGTGTGAATGATATAGCAAGTTAGTTTGTAAATCGGCAATATTATACTTAAAGACATTGCATCAGTTTAAATTAAATGCATATATTTTTAAGCCAAAATCTCCAAATGACTATGTTGCTCTTTCACAGATAGCAGTGGTTATGACCCAGTCTTCCAAAAATAGAAGATACAGTATAATTGGCTGAGAATATACCTGTTTTTAAAAAATAATATGTATGTCGGGGTTGTGATTTTTGAAAATACTGCATCTAAACAGGGATTATTATAAATAGCAAGATATGGCTCGTACTACTGTAGTTATTTTAGATTTAGTGTTCTGATTGCACCACCTTTCATTGTAAAAGAGCTAATTTAAAATATGCACGGTGTGACGTTTGTAGCTTTCAGTTACAGTAATTAAATAGATTAAAAAAAACTCCAATCAGGGGAGCAATCTTTGGAAACGCTCTGCATGCTGGAAACAACTTGGTACATTCTTTTGGAGGAGGACGCTTTTTTTTGAAGCATTCATTACGATCAGAGCAATAATTCTGCTAATACAGGAAGGAAAATGCATTGGCTGCTGACTGGGCAAAGATCACGTGAACTAAGTGAAACAAGCTGATGAGTTTTGTTGATTTGTTTCCTGTTTTCTGTTTCACCAAGAACGAGCTGAGGGCTCTGAATTCTGAAAGGAATTCATTTCATTTTTGTACTTGGGCTAATGTTTGGGAGGAGGTAAGTGGGTTAAAACAAAACAAATTAGATAATTAGTTTTGGCAACTGGTCAGCCATTCGGGTTTTAATCGAACTGCCAGGAAGATCATGGCAACGTGCCCTTTTACAGCAATCTCATTGGCTAAAGGTAAGCATCAGTTATTTTTGTACTATTAGTTCGGTGTTTGTGCTGACTTCCTCTGCATTGAAAGCTTCTTATTGGAAGCACTGTCATAGAGACCATGCTTTTTGTGTGTGTGTGGGTGCAGTTATTTCAGTTTTGTTTGCCAAAGATTACTTTTAGAATTTTTTCCTAAATATAATTTCCCCCCCACTTGAAGCATGTTTTCATGCCTGCATTTATGGTGAGACACAAACACACCAGTGTTAATTTCTTAAAGTGGTGCATGAGATTCTGGTAGGATATAAACCTATAATTTTCATCAAAGGAACTGTAATGCATGTTTGAAAAATGTTTCTCTCAGGATAGTAATGAATATGGATCCATCCATTAATCTTTATTGCACATGTATGCATCCTGCTACTTAATTTGTGGTAGCATTTAGCCTGAATTGCATGTAGCTGAATCCGTTGATCTTTTCCTTCTCTTGAATGATTAACTAAGAAATTTGATAAGATTAACAGATTTTGACAGGAAAGAGAACCCAAAATGCACAGACTGAAATGAATGAGTGAATAGATATAGTATAGAGTGCAATATGATTAAAGTTATTCTAAAATACCCTTTCTCACCCCTGCCCATGCACACCATTTTGCCATGAGTGCTTAATAAATGATAGGATAATATTTTCTAATATATATTTGCCTTTTCATTAGAATTCTGAGTAGCATTATTAGCATCTCATATAGGATCTGACAAATGTACATTATTAGAATTCTGAGGAGTATTATTTGTTCAAGTGTCAGTGTTGGGTAATGTGGACTCGCCTTTATGGATTGTCACTTTAAAGATCAGCTATTTATAAGTCGTGTGAAATCTATTTTTAAGGAAATATGGGTCAACATCAGCAGGAAAAAGGTAGTAATTTAAAAGTTGGGATCTCACTGAAAAGTTTAATCGCTGGAATTGAATGGAATTACTGTTCTATAAATTGCAACTTGTTTTGACCATCTATAAAGGTGGCAGTGGCTATCAGTTGTAATGGTATCGCAGCAACAGAAATATTTACCTTCTCTGAGCTCTTCCTGGTTTATGACCTTGCATGATTAGAGTCTTTCTGAATAAAGGTTGCAGTACTTCCTTCTTTTAAATCGCAAATTGACATTATATAACAACTCCCATAGGATCTGACAGATGTACAGCCTATCGGTGGCAGTCACTGTGCTATATTGATTTTTAATCTAAAAATTAATCTAGCAGTATAATTTTAGTCTTTCATACCGCTTTTCTCCATGGCAATTAATCTTTCTAATTGGACTCAACAACTCAGAGCTGTAAGCATATTCCAGTAGAGTAATACTAAAGATTAATATGACAAGAAAACGCTTTCGAGAATATTTAAAGTTCACCAAGTAACTTTTTAACACTGAATTGTTGTGATACTTGTTTCACTCCTCGAGTGCTTCAGGTTAAATCATTGTCCTTTCCGCTTAATTGCTAAATAGGAAATCACGTTGTGAATTTTCTCCATCTCATTTATTTGGACCGTTTTGTTGTATAAAGCAGATGATTCCTAATGCTGAAGTAGAATCTATTAACTGCACCTGTATGGTATGCATAGGGTGAGCAGAGTTAAGTGCTATGATATATTTCTATAGACTTTAATTGAGAGTAATTTGTTGCCTGCAAAATCCTTGAGTGAGTATCCTTCTGGAAGCCAATTTAGTGGTTCAGAATTGGTCAGAAACCTTCAACTTCTGACTCCGAGATAAGAGTGATGCTCTGAAGATAAACTGACAACGGACAGACCTCTCACATGACAGACTACCAACCTACTCTCTGGAATCCAGCTATGGTGTTTCGCCATGAAGAAGGGCGGATTAGACAGCAGTATGAGGAAGGCCAGGAAACAGTGCACTGGATAGTCCAAAGCTATATATGAGTGCGTTGACAGTAGATGGACATAGAAGTCACAGTGACCGCCATAATGTTTGGGACAGACTCCCATCATTTATTTATTTGCCTCTGTATTGCACAATTTAAGACGTAATAATAGAAAATAAATCATGTGGTTAAAGTGCACATTGTCAGATTTTAATAAAGGCCATTTTTATATATTTTGGGTTCACCGTGTAGAAATTACAGCAGTGTTTATACATGGGTGTCCCCCCCCCCCCCCCAATTCAGGGCACCATAATGTTTGGGACACAGCAATATCATGTAAATTCAAGTAGTCATGTTTAGTATTTTGTTTGCATGCAATGACTGCTTGAAGTTAGCGATTCATGGACATCACCAGTTGCTGGATGTCTTCTCTGGTGATGCTCTGCCAGGCCTGTATTGCAGCCATCTTTAGCTTATGCTTATTTTGGGGGCTAGTCCCCTTCAATTTTCTCTTCAGCATATAAAAGGCATGCTCAATTGGGTTCAGATCAGGTGATGGACTTGGCCACTCAAGCATTGACCATTTTTTAGCTTTGAAGAACTCCTTTGTTGCTTCAGCAGTATGTTTGGGATCATTGTCTTATTGTAGAATGAAGCGCTGGCCAATGCATTTTGAGGCATTTGGTTGAACTTGAGCAGATAGGATGTGTCTATACACTTCAGAATTCATTATGCTACGGCCATCAGCAGTTGTATCATCAAATGAAGGTAAGTGAGTCAGTACCTTCAGCAGCCATACATGCCCAGGCCATAACACCCCACACCACCGTGTTTCACAGCTTCTCTCCTCCATACTTTGTTCTTGCCATCACTCTGATATAAGTTCATCTTCATCTCATCTGTCCACAAGACCTTTTTCCAGAACTGTGGTTGCGCTTTTGTGCTTCTTGGCAAACTGTAACCTGGCCATCTTATTTCTGCGGCTAACCAGTGGTTTTTCTTTATTAACAAGAGAATTCTTCTGTCATCAGCTGTGGAGGTCTTCCTTGACCTTCCAGTCCCTTTGCGATTAGAAAGCTCACCAGTGCTCTATTTCTTCTTAATGATGTTCCAAACAGTGCACGGTGCACTCTGCCAGTCGCCGTTCCAATTACCGTTTTTTCAGGCGGCCGCTGAAAAAACGCCAAATTTGCGACAGGCCCATAAGGTTTGCCTGATGTCTCTAACAATTTCATTCTTGTTTCTCTCATAATGGCTTCTTTGACTTTCATTGGCACCACTTTGGTCCTCATGTTGATAAACAGCACAAAAAGTTTCCAAAAGTGATGGAAAGACTGAAGGAAAGACTGGATGCTGAGAGCTCTCTTATACCTGCACTAAGGAGGCAATTAAACACACCTGCCATGTGTCCCAAAAATTATGGTTCCCCTGAAATGGGGGGGGGCGGGGGGCTATGTATAAACACTGCTGTAATTTCTACACGGTGAAACCAAAATGTATAAAAATGGCCTTTATTAAAATCTAACAATGTGCACTTTAACCACATGTGATTTTTTTTCTATTACAAATCTCAAATTGTGGAGTACAGAGGCAAATAAATAAATGATGGGTCTTTGTCCCAAACTTTACGGAGGGGACTCATTGTTGCAGTGATGGAAATAGATATTCTTAAATATGTAGTCCAAAATTCAAATTGGCTCATTTGTGGTGCCACTGTAAGCAGACTGGTTCTCTCTTCCAGTCTTGTCATTGTGTTTTGACAAACAGTGGCTAATTTTAGAAATTAAAGAAAATATCTGAAAAGTGATAGGCGATTTCAGGGTTGCTGATTTGCTAACCATCTTCTTGGTTTTGCATTAAATCTTTTAAAAATGCTGTATTTTAATCATCTTTGTATTTGAATGGAACAAATAATTTTGTGTTCCTATCCTGAGTGTGCAATGCAATGGGTTTGCAAAACATTATTGTCTTTAACACAGAAATATTTATTACAATCACATGTACAATAAACTGAAGATGAATTGTGTAGTTGCGACAAAATGTAAATAATTATTTGCTTGCCGCATGCAAATTTCCCTTTGTTAGACATTTTAGCTCTTGTTTATCTATCTATATTACTAAAAGTCTGTTCTTGACCGGTTTTGGTGATCTGTGCTGCGATTTCCGAGAGAACGCCGCCACCTACGGCCGTCATTTTTGGCCACCTCGCTCAGAGCCCCCTTCTGCTGCATTTGTGCCGAGGATTTTTCCAGTCAATAAAAAATGACAGAGATATTAATGATCTTACAAAATTCCCCATTCTCTCTGCTGCCCCGCTGGCGGCAGGGGGGATGGACTATAAAACCAGGAAGTGGTGTGCCTCAATTAGTCTGCAAGCTGGAGGAAGGCAGAGGGTCACGTTTCTCTGAGCTGTGAGTAACACTGAACACATGTCCACACAACTGTGAGTAAGTACCCTTAATGTGGTTTGAAAATGAAAATATGGTTAAAATAAAAAAGCATTGCCTGCAAATGGTTGTTTGGGGGGTTTGGGTTGAAATAAAAAGGCACTCTCTCTCCCCCCCCCTCTCCTCTCCTCTCCCCCCCCCCCTCTCCTCTCTCCCCCCCCCCCCTCCTCCCCCCACCCCCCTCCCCCCACCCCCCTCCTCTCCCCCCTCCTCTCCCCCCCCTCTCCTCTCCCCCCTCTCCTCTCCTCTCCCCTCTCCTCTCCTCTCCCCCTCTCCTCTCCTCTCCCCCCTCTCCTCTCCTCTCCCCCCCTCTCCTCTCCTCTCCCCACCCTCTCCTCTCCCCTCCCCCCCCCTCTCCTCTCCTCTCCCCCCCCCTCCCCTCCTCTCTCTCCCCTCCTCTCTCCCCCTCTCTCCTCTCCCCCTCTCTCCTCTCCCCCTCTCTCCTCTCCCCCTCTCCTCTCCCCCTTCTGCGCCCCTCCACACCCCCCCTCTCCTCTCCCCCCCTCTCCTCATCCCCCCTCTCCTCTTCCCCCTCTCCTCTCCCCCCCTCTCCTCTCCCCCATCTCCTCTCCCCCCCCCTCTCCTCTCCCCCCCTCTCCTCTCCCCCCCTCTCCTCTCCCCCCCTCTCCTCTCCCCCCCTCTCCTCCGCCCCCCTCTCCCCCCCCCCCCCCCTCCCCCCCTCCTCCCCCCCCCCTCTCCTCTCTACCTCCCTCTCCTCTCCCCCCCTCTCCTCTCCACCCCTCTCCTCATCCCCCCCTCTCCTCTCCCCCCCCCGCTCCTCTCGCTCCCCCCCTCTCCTCTCCCCCCCTCTCCTCTCCCCCCCTCCTCTCTCTCTCCCCGCTCTCTCTCCCCCCCTCTCTCTCTCCCCCCCCTCTCCTCCCCCCCTCTCCTCTCTCCCCCCCTCCTCTCCCCCCCCCCTCCTCTCCCCCCCCTCCTCTCTCCCCCCCTCCCTCTTCCCCCCCTCCTCTCTCCCCCCCCCTCTCTCTCCCCCCCCTCCTCCCCCTCTCTCTCCCCCCTCCTCTCTCCCCCCCTCCTCTCTCTCCCCCCCTCCTCTCTCCTCCTCTCCCCCTCCTCTCTCCCCCCCTCCTCCTCTCCCCCCTCCTCTCTCTCCCCCCCTCCTCTCCTCTCCCTCCTCTCTCCCCCTCCCTCCTCCCCCTCCTCCCTCTCCTCTCTCCCCCCCCCTCCTCCTTCCCCCCCTCCTCTCCTCCCCCCCTCCCTCCCCCCCCCTCTCCTCCCCCCTCCCCCCTCTCCTCCCCCCCTCCCTCCTCCCCCCCCCTCTCCTCCCCCCCTCCTCCTCCCCCCCCTCTCTCTCCCCTCCCCCCCCCTCCTCTCCCCCTCTCCCCCCCCCCTCTCCTCTCCCCCTCCCCTCTCCACCCCCTCCTCTCCTCCCCCCCCCCTTCCTCCCCCCCCTCTCTCCCCCCCCCTCCTCCTCCCCCCCTCTCCTCCCCCCCCTCTCCTCCCCCCCCTCTCCTCCCCCCCTCTCCTCCCCCCCCCCTCTCCTCCTCTCCCTCCCCCCCCTCTCCCTCTCTCCCCCTCTCCTTCTCTCTCCTCCCTCTCCCCCCTTCCTCTCCCCCCCTCTCCTCTCCCCCCCTCCTCTCCCCCCCCTCACACCCCCTCTCCTCTCCCCCCCTCCTCTCCTCCACCCCCCCTCTCTCTCTCTCCCCTCTTTTTCTCCCCCTCCTCCCCTCCACACACCCCTACCCCCTTCCCTCCACACCCCTCCCTGCTCCCCACCTCTCCCCCTCCCTTCACCTCACCCCCTCTCAGCACACACCCTCACTCCCCCCTCTCCTCTCTCTCTCCCTCTCCTCTCCCCCCTCTCCTCTCCCCCTCCTCTTCCCCCTCTCCCTCCCTCTCATCCCCCCCTCTCCTCTCCCCCCTCTCCTCTCTCCCCTCTCCTCTTCCCCCTCCCCCCTCTCCTCTCCCCCCCTCTCCTCTCCCCCCCTCTCCTCCCCCCCTCTCTCTTTCTCCCCTCTTTTTTTCCCACTCCTCCCCTCCCCCACCGTCCCTCCCCTAAACTCCCCTCTCCTCCACACACCCCTATCCCCTTCCCTCCACCCTCCCTGCTCCCCACCTCTCCCCCTCCCCTCCTCTCTCCCCCTCACTCTCACCCTCTCTCTCTCCTCCCCTCCACCCCCACCTTTCCCCTCTCACCCACCCTCCCTCTTCTCCTCCTCGCCACCCCCTCTCCCTCTTGCCCCTCTCTCTGTGTCTCTGCCCCTTCTCTCTCTGCCCTCACTCTCTACCCCCCCCTCCCCAGATGCGACTGCAAGTTGGGGGCTATGTGTCAGTAGATAGGGTGGTTATGGGGTAAAAGGAGCAAATTAATAATATTCATATAATATCAAGGGGGGTAATTAGCGTGAGTGCGGGGGGGGGGGAATAGTTAGTGTGTGTGACGCTGCATGCCGCCTCCCCCCCCCCCCCCCCCCCCCCCCCCACAACCGCACGTTGGGGGAACAGACCCAACGGGTCTGCACTTGGTCTAGTATTGAATAGAATTACTTGTTTGCTTTCCTTAAACTGTAGACTTAGTAAACCATTTTAGAGCAAACACTTGTCTCCCCAAAACACTGACTTCTCAATTAATGAAGTAATAAATCGTGTGCAAAAGAAAATAAATACAAGGTATTGTAGCAAAGTGATGAGCATAGACTTAGCCCGAACATAGACCTAGCCCAGATATGGGAATGTCTTTGGTTGATAAAGAGAGGAATTTTGAAGGCACTGTCGCAGCCGATGGCGCTACTGCTAAACATGGAGTTTAATTATTTTGGAGAGATGCATCTGAAGGCCAGAATTAGAAGCTTGGAGCTTGGAGGCAGTGAGGAAGTAGGCTGATAAAATACAGGAGAGATAATGGAAGGATTTGAAGCTTAGGTTTGTTTAATTTTATTATATCAAGGAATAGCAAATAGGTGCAAATTACCATGGCTTTGTGAAAAGTGAGTTGGAATTAAATTAAAATAATGAAGTTCGCACCATTTAAGATATTCATGTTCAGAGGAGGAGTTGCCAATGAGGAGAAAATTGGAATGAGTTGGGGAAGAGGGTTTGATGGAAGAATTTAATTAGCAGAAGAACTGAGGTTACGGATAGAGATCGTTTTAGTGCAATGTGTGAAATTAGTCTACTTGGGTGACATTGATGTCTGCTTGAAGTGCAAGTTTAATGCTCAGATTGGAAATGGTGATGAGAGTAGAGTGCGAGTAAGATTTTCTTTCATAGTTGCAGTTTCGCATTCTCATTTAGTACTGGATGGAAATCTGGTTACGTGGCACAGACCACATTGCAAACTCCAAGGTTACCTCTTGTTGTGCTGTAATTTGCATTATATAATAATGCTCGTCAAATATTTTCCCTTGATTTCCACATAGCTAGCATTTATTTATACATTATGTGATTAGTTGTTACACACGTTGTGAAGCTATATTTTGATTGGGCACCTTTTGGAAGCCAGTTTCAACTGATGATCATTGTATAAGATTTGTCAAAGATTTCTGGAAATTATGATTGCCCAAATCTAAGTCAGATTTCCAACACGAGCCTTGACTGTAATCATCATATTATGACTGTGTGATTGAAAATGTCCTTGCATTATTATTACCATCATATGACCAAGAATTGGATAATCCCCTTCCATTACATCTTATTAATGATTACACTGATTTCAGTAAAAGAAATACAGCCAAAGATTTTCATTGTAGATATTTTTTGACATATTTTGATTTATGAAGGATATTTTGATAGATAAAGAAATATGTTGTTTGATTTTTGTTGGTTCCTTATTTCTCTGCTTTTTTTTCATTCTGAGACAGTTTCAAAATTAATTGATACATTTCAGACAGCCAGTTTGGAGTTTTTTCAAATATGAAATTAAAAGATCAAGTACATTTCAATTAAATGATTTAAATGAGTAATCAGACATGTTGGGAAAATATCTTGTACAATTGCTATGACAATGATTTTAGTTTAATCTTAGAATAAACTTATAAGGAATGAATTCTCAAATATTTTTAATTGCTTTTCTTGGCAAATTTAGTTCTCAAAGAGAATTCAAGTGCAAAATTACTAAAATGAATTTACATATTTACAAATTACTAAAATGAACATCCATATTTATTCTGCTATTTCATTCTGCTTATTTGTACTTCATTTATCTGTCTTTGTTATCCTTTGTTGCTTTTGCCCGAAGAAAATCTATCATGAAAACATGAATTATCTAACATCTATAGTCCTTGGGTAAAGTGTTTGAACTTTTAATAGAGCTTTTTGTGAAGGAACATTTTGTGAATTTTTGTCTAGTCAAAAATGGTTCAACTATCATACGATTCATGCCCTCCACTACAAATATTTTTCCAGTGTCGATCTTATCAAACCATGTTAAACCCCTCTATTAGATCACTTTAAACAGGACCAAGACCTAGGTTTATGAAACCGATCCACAATTTAGCCATTTATGGATGATTATAAATCTTCTAAATTTGTGCATTCCTTCTGATATCAAAATGACTATGCTGATTTTTAGGTCGAAAACTGAACACAATTCCAGGTGAAAACTAACAAGATTTTTTTGCCATAGCTGTATGAAATTCTCTTTGAATTCTCGACCCCAGTTGTCACCTTGATTATTTTGGTACCATTACACAAGCTTTGATTCATGTAACTTGCACCTCTTAAGGATTTCGTTTCACATCTTAAACTTGCTGGCGAAAGGAATATTCCAGTATGTCTATCTGAACCCAAAGTGAATGGCCATGAATCTTGCGACATTGAGCTCCAGTTGTTGTAGTTTTGCCAGTTCGTCCAGGTGTTGAATAACAAACTATTTTGTGCATTTAATGTCTTTTCAATGAAGGAAGAATGGTAGGTCTCTTCTGATGCTAATAGGAATCTACTGAGTTTTATGAAACAATCTATTGAAATACAACTTGAAATAAAATACTGGCCCGAGTCATTATTCTAATGCTGATTAAATGCGTAAAATGTATGTGTTAAGTGCCAAACATTTTTATCCCATAACAATTTCAAGGCCATTTTTACAAGAAATAAGATTACTAGTGAGTGTTTTATACTAGTGGAGGGAAGAATAAGTCTTGAGAAAGATACCAGACCATTCCATGTATTTTGCTGTAAAGATCAGTGCAAGTCTAATATTCTAAACTGGTAAAGAATATTTGTGAAGAAATGAAGGGAAGCTGAGAAGGTGTTTAGTATAAATCGTGTTCAGTAGTGAGCTTGCAGTGGATTGCGTTATCTCAGATGTAGTCTTGTATGCAGGTGGACATATTTTGTTATTAAAGCATGCTCTTTGGGAATGGGAGTAGGTGGTTAAATATAATGTAAGTTTGATGTGAGACATGCTGAATCTTTCCACCAAAGACCAGGCTCTGTTAGTTTCCTTTGGGTCTTGTTCACCTTTTGGATTTTGGTTGTTTTCATCCTTTTAATCTTAATTTCCAAAAGGTGATGTCGTTGTTGACAATATTTCTGTGCCCCCACTACCAGCACCTCATTCATGCCAGATACTGATGACCGCAGGCAGTGGTGTAACTGCTCAGATTCGTTGCTTCAATTATTGCAAGATATACACAATGTAAATTGTGTTTTTCACAAAATGCTTTGATTTTACTGATTTCATCCGTTCCACACCCTTTAAGTGACATATTTTCCACTCCACGCCCACCAGATTTCGCAGAAGCCCCTTGTTGGAGTGCCGGTGTATTTGTTTTGGACTTAACACCTTCCTGACTTGTCAGTTCAACATGATCATGATTTCCACTTTTACATACTTGGGGCCAATTATAGGGCATTGGGAATCAAAAGTAATCTTATTTGAAACTATGTTGTCCTGTTCTACTTTCATATATCTCTTTATCTTTAGAAAAAGTGATCAGGGGCAAGTAGGTGATGAAACATGTTTGTGTAAGCAGCCAAGTGTTTTTCGGTTGCTGCAAATATTACAGGAGGGGCTTCAACAGAATGAGTTCTTGCCCATTTATCGGATGGGCAATGTAGCAATAGAAGAGACAGTGTTGGAGTAACTCAGCGGGTCAGGCAACATCCCTGGTGAAAAAGAGTGGGTGATGTTTCGGGTTGGGAGCCTTCAGGAGAACCTCTTCAAAGTAAGTATACCTTGAAGAGATTTTGCAGTGGAGCAGCCAAAATATGTAGAAAGGAATTGCAAATTAATTTGTGCATTATGGGTCTGGGCCTTTTGGGTATCAACAGAAGGGTTCTGACCCATAATGCCAGCCATCCCTTTTCTCAGACTTTGTGTCTGTTGTGCTGTTTCATTGTGCTGTTGTGGTTGTTATCACATAAAAAGTAGGTTGATGAAACTGATATTTATAGTTTGTCTATTAAATATCAAATAAATTCTCTAGGTTGTTGTTCAGCTGGACGCGTTGTTATTAGCAAAACAATCATCTTTATCTTATTAGAAAGTCTCTGGGATTGAGGATGACTTGCTTCCACTCCAGTTCTGTGATTGCTCGGTCAATAAAATACCTGCAGACTTGATCACAAGGGACTACATACTAGATGGACAGCAGGTGTGCAATCTTGCAGGTGATGTCCTCCTCCTGCCATTTATGCCAGGCTTCTGTGACCTTTTAATGAATGATTAAATTCTCAATGCCATCCTGAAATGCTGCTCCTCAATTTTTGAGTCATGGGTTTGAGGAGAATGAGGTGGCATTGCACTTTTTCCATGGGTTTGAAAACACCCTTGAATCTTTTCTTCCATCCACCTGATAGTCTTTGCCAAGATGGACCAGAATAATGTGTCTGTTTCAAAAGTCTGGAATTGGGCATTTAAACATTGGAGGTTTCACATTAAAGGGCTACAATGCTGGGCTGGGTGAGGGCACTGCTGTTGGTTCAGGTTTAAATCCATTAGCAGGATAAGGTTTACAAAGATCACATCAGTGGTATCTCTCCAGTGCTTTTAGTTGCCTGCTATAGGAACAATATATTTGAGGTGTACAGGAGAACGGGGAAAAAGAAAGATCCTCTACCAATCTATCGACTACAAGACGGCACTCTAACAATATGGTGTATTATAAGTATCCGGAAAGCATGGATCACTTCCAGCATCTCTGCTGCTGCCTCTCAATGATGAAAGCCATCATCACCTTCAGTGTACCAGTACAGCCTTTGCTTGTCTAAGGAAAATGGTGTTTGGTGATTAAGACATGTAATCGAGCACAAATCCTGTGGTCTGATTTAAATGATGTGCTAAGAATGGACATTTTCTTCACCACGTAAAATCAAGTTAGATCAAATGTTTCTGATCTCTGAGAGCAAATTTTGATGTTATACATCTCTCGCAAAATACCCAAGAGTGATGTGACAAAAGGTATATGCTGGACTTAAACAGCACTGAATAATGAGCAGCGCTGTTTAATCTTCATGTCGAAACAAAGAACTGCAGATGTTGGTTTATACCAAAGGTAGACACAAAGTGCTGGAGTAACTCAGGCAGCACCTCTGGAGTAAAATGTCTGAAAAAGTATCCCAACCCGAAACATCAACTATCCTTTTTTCGCCTGAGATGTTGCCTGACCCACTGGGTTACTCCAGCACTTGGTGTCTATCTCTGATTAATCAAGAGATGGCCCGGCTACTCAATTAGCACTGCCCATCTGTCAGCACATGCGATGGTGGATTATGAAGTGCTAGAATAGCAAACTGTAGTGCTGAATAAGGATACAGATTCGCAAATTGCAATATACAAAAAACGCTAGTTTAACAGCATCCCATTGAAGATGCACAATCCTCTAGTACACATTTAAAAAAAATTTGCGTCCATTATTTGAATAATTATTACTCCTCCTTAGTTATTAGTTCTCCTTAGCCCTCTGCTGTCTCTTTAAATGTAAGTTCTTGTCAATGTCCCTTAAATGTCAAAGAAACTATCTGAACTATATTCAATAATAGCAAAAAAAATTGTCCCTTAAATCCTTAATTTTTTTTGCTGTTATTGCAATGATTGGTTCAGATAGTTACTCTGCCAGTGCATTGAAAATTAAATGCTGTGTCACTCTTCTGAACCACATTAACTGTGCTACTTTCAAGTTTCTTCCATGTTGAATGGCGATTCTTCAAAGCAAATTCACCATTAATTCCAATATTACTTTTCTCTCATGTAACCAATAATATTTGTGCATACGAATATTGCATTATTAGACAACAAATGTCACCTAACATCTTTGAATACTCAGTGGTTTTACTGAAAGGTCTGAGTTTGAATATCCTTATCTCCTTTCATGAATTTCATCTGCAATACCTGGCACAGCTTCAGATTCCCTTCTCTTTAAATATTTGTGACAAGAGTAAGGCATTTCCAAGGGAAACCTGTTGATTAACTTTTCTTGCACTTTCCTGATGGTCATAGAATGTATTTCTATGTCTTCCCAGGTACTGATCCTGGAGCACGTTTAGAATTTTTTTTTAACATCTATTTTTTAACTTTGGCAATCGCATTGTGAATAATTTTTCAGAAGCCTTGGAGGAACTTAACTACCTTATGCAGTGTTATGATAAACCCCCGCTATGTAATGACTTCCCCTTCAATTTTGTTTGAAGTTATCACATTCAGTCCTTTTGTCCATCCAAACCATGTGCCTGTATCAAATTTTGGTCACATCTGTGCACATATCTCATTGGTTTCTTGCATTTAATGGTACTTTATTGTCACATGTACCTAGACACAATGAAATTATTAGTTTTACATACAATTCAGAAAAAAATATACTCTACATAAGCACAATCACAAGTACAAAAGTACATAGTGTAAGAATAGTAGATTTCACAGAGGTAGTACAAAAAGTTGCTACGTTTCCAATGCCATCTAATGCCCCTCGTATCAAGTTCTTATCTTGGCCTAAAAGGTCCGTTGTTCATGCGGCACTGCGTCTGCTTGCAGGTGTCGGCCTGGCCTGGCAATACTATCTGTGTCGTACTCCGCTGCTCTGCCGATCCGTGCTCCTTCAGGCTGTGTCTGATCAAGAGGTTGCAGAATGAAACATGCTGCGTTGCCAGTACTATGTACCAGCATTTGCTCCCTGCAAGCATTAAGGCGTTCAGCGCTTCATGTGTGAACCTGGAAGCTCGGAACCTATTGCCAAAGTTGTACTGACATTTCCTGAACAGTGTTCCAACATTGGACACCTAGTTCAGTGGGAATGCACAAACTTTGAGGTTTCGTAGCACTTGTGCTTCTGGGCATAAATCCTGGCACTTGGCTATAATAAGATCCTTTCCAGAAAATGGTGAAAAAGATGGTGACAACTGGCTGACCATACTACCAGGATTAGCTGGTTGCTAAAGATATAAAACCACTGACTATTTTTGAACATTTCCATGTGGATCTCAATTTGGAGCCATTTCAAGAAATGCCAGCAAACCGTTGTCAGGAAACATGAGATGTTTGTGCATGTGCTGATAGTTCCCTGCAAAATCTAGACTGTTGGAATAACTAATTATAAATATTTGGTTGTGGAAACTGATTTTCGTCTGATTTATTTTTTAGCAGCCCCCACCCCTCCCTCTCATAGCCCTGTTAAACAAAATGATGCAAAGGCTTAAAGTTTTAATGACCCATGGCAAAAACTATTTTTTGAAATACAACTCCTCCCTTTAATTTATCTCTTGTGCTGAGGGTAATGATTTCTGCAAAACATGAAATACTATCAGTTAATTTATGGTAGCAGATTAAAATAATGTTACTTTTTACTTGCAAACTGAACATTTCAATCATTGGCACAGCTGAATCAGGAAACTTCAAAATGTAACTCTTGATGGTATACAACAAAGAGTAGGGATTAACGGGTCCTTTTCAGAATGGCAGGCAGTGACTAGTGTGGCTCGGTGGCTAGCAAGGCTCGGTGCTGGGACCGCAGCTATTTACAATATACATTAATGATTTAGATGAAGGGATTAAAAGTAACAATAGCAAATTTGTAGATGACACAAAGCTGGGTTGCAGTGTGAACTGAGAGGAGGATGCTATGAGGATGCAGGGTGACCTGGACAGGTTGGGTGAGTGGGCAGATGCAGTTTAAATTGAATAGTCTTTTAATGTCATTCAAACAGCTTTGTTTGAGCGAAATTGCATTTCTACAGTCTTAACATTACAAAAAAAAAACAAGACCCACAATACAATTTACACAAACATCCATCACAATGAATCTCCAACCTCCTTATTGTGATGGAAGGCAAAAGTCTTATCTCTTCCCTTTGGATAAATGTGAGGTTATCCACTTTGGTGGCAAAAACTGGAAGGCAGATTATTATTTGAATGGTGTCAAATTGGGAAAAGGGGAAGTACAACGAGGTCTGTGGATCCTTCCTTGTTCATTAGTCACGGAAAGTAAGCATGCAGGTACAGCAGGAAGTGAAGAAAGCTAATTATAACAAGAGGACTAGGAGCAAAGAGGTTGTACAGGTTCTGCAGTTGTACAGGGCCTTGGTGAGGCCACACCTGGAGTATTGTGTGCAGTTTTGGTCTCCAATTTGAGGAAGGACATTCTTGCCATTGAGGGAGTGCAGCGTAGGTTCATGAGGTTAATTCCCGGGATAGCAGGACTGTTATATGTTGATAGAATGGAGCGACTGGGCTTGTATACACTGGAATTTGGAAGGATGAGAGGGGATCTTATTGAAACATACAAGATTATTAACGCATTGGACATGCTAGAGGCAGGAAACATGTTCCCGATGTTGGGGGAGTCCAGAACCAGGGGCCACAGTTTAAGAATAAGGGGTATTTAGAACAGAGATGAGGAAAAACATTTTCACCCAGAGAGTTGTGAATCTGTGAAATTCTCTGCCTCAGAAGGCAGTGGAGGCCAATTCTCTGGATGCTTTCCAGAGAGTTGGATTGATCTCTTAAAGATAGCGGAGTCAAGGAATATGAGGAGAAGGCAGGAACGGGGTACTGATTGTGGATGATCAGCCATGATCACAGTGAATGGCGGTGCTGCCTACTCCTGCACCTATTGTCTATTAACTCTGTACCACAGTAATATCCCTCGATTTTTGATTAGTTACCTCTCCAGGTTTTGTCAGTGATCAGTGAGGAAAATATCTATCTATCGTTGTGACGTGTAATTGGTTTGATTGTTTATTTGATCATGGGAAGTCAATGTCACTTATATTGCTGATATTTTGTTATCCATCTTCAAATACCACAGAATGCAGTAAGTAGATAAGAGTAAATGCATTGATAGATCTGTAGCCACATATAGACAGGGCCAATTAAGGGTCAGAGCCAACCTTTTGAAGGATATAAATGGATTTAATCATTTTATTCTGCAATAGTTTGTGGTTGTTCTTACTGAGACTGACACATTTATTTAATTGAATTTATATTCTGCAGCTGCCTCATTGAGGTTTTGAACATCTGTTAATTCAAAGTACTTTTTATTGAAAGGAAATAACAGGGACAAGGCACTTTACCATTACAGTGCTATGCATTAGGTTATTGCTAATATAGGGTAGTAAAGTGCTGGATTGATTTTATTTATTCATTCAAATGTTTAAATTGAATTGACACTGTTGTTGTTTTTCTGGTTCATTGTTTAGTTAAGATTTTAATTGTCTCTATTTTTTGCAGCAATGCCACATGATGACTGAAGGCACTATTATGAGAAGTTACATGATCATCAAGATATTTACAGATTAAAACTGAGGTATGATATGTTTAATGCTCTGGACATTTTCCTTACAGATTTTGTTTAAGATTCAGAAGCAATTTGATTATTTTGAATCCCAAAAAATTTGAAGCAGCTTTAGGCCACGTGGCCTCTTAAGCCAGATGCCTACTCAATACAATAATAATTGGTGCATGCCAGCTCCCCATAGCTGTCATTTCCCTTGTCTTTCAATAAGATATCAACATCTTATAAATACTTTGAACAATTTATTTCCCTGTTCTCTAGGAAAGAGAATTCCAGAGATTTTGGATCCTTTAAATTTTAGATATACGGCTGAAAGCAGGCCGTTCAGCCCACGGAGTCCGTGCCGACCAGTGAACATCTGTATACTAACTGGAGTCCTATACTCTAGAGACAATTTTACCGTAACCAATTAACCTTCGGATTGTGGGAGTATACCAGAGCACCCAGGGATAACTCGAGCGGTCACAGGGAGAACGTACAAACTCTGTGCAGACAGCACCCATAGTCAGGATTGAACCTGGGTCTCTGGCGCTGTGTGGCAGCAACTCTACTGCTGCGCCATTGTGCTGCCTTTAAAGCCAGAGTCCACATCCAATAAACACAGATACTCTCGATCCCTCTTGTGACATCACAGTATGGTCAGAATCATAATTCCTCTGAGAGAAGAAACTCTGATGCAGTTTGGTCTTAAATGATCATTCCCTTTTCTTTCAGCTTTCTTAAATAGATTAAATGCACAGTACTACAGGTGTGGCCTAGCAAATACCATTGTAAATTATAATCTTATTTCTGAATTCAAACTTACTTTCATTATGGTCCAATGTGTCTTTTGCCTGAACTACTTGATGCATCTGCCTGATTGCTTTTTATTTCTCATTCATGCACAAGAAGGCTTGGATCATTCTGTGCACCACTCATTTACAGTCTCCTCCCATTTACATAATAGTCTGCCTTTTGATTTCTGTTTCAAAAGTTCATTGTTTTCTGGCTTCCCACCTACCTCCATTTGCTAAGTTTTCACTGACACATTCTACCCAACTACCCTGTTGCAGATTTCAAATATCTTGTAATTCACTCCAGCTTATTTTTATGTCCTTGGCAGCCTCTGATACCTTGTATACTGCCCCCCTTGTCAGATCATTAATGGAAACTGGACCAAGTGGGACCCGTTGGGTCCTTGTCACACGTAATATTCCCCAACGTAATATTCCACCACTCACCCGTTTCCCCAATGCAACCCGTTCCCCGAACGCAATATTCCACCACTCACCCATATCTCCCAACTGCGCAGGGGTGGCTCATTTCCCCTTCTCCCCAGCACTACCTCCCCCTCCTCTTCATCCTTCCTCTTTTTAAATGTAAAAAAAATGCAAGCACTTGCTGCCATGACTTTAAAAAAATTTAAATTCCTCTTCCCCTGCCTCCAGCAGCACTCCTCCTGTTCAGCCTCCCTCTGCCAGGACTCGGTGTTGCAAATGAGATCCCATTGTGACGTCATAGCTGTAATTGCATCTGCCACTGCAGTGTTCAAGTAATTCTTTCTCAAACTGTATTTTGTAAAGTTAAACTGTGAATAACTTGTAAAATCAATCTGAATGAAACTTGATGAAAACAAACCACAAGACAATTGTGAGTAAGGTGCTGCAAAAATTATAGCGCTATCGTGTACCGTTTTGGCGTAATTTTAGGAACATGCACGCACACACAAGGGCACACACACGCAAGCACACACAAGCGCGCGCGCACGCACACACACACACACACACACACACACACACACACACACACACACACAAACTCACACACGCGCATACACACACACACACACACACACACACAAAAGATGAGAGTTTTAGTAATATATATAGATAGATAATTGATGAGTGAGTGCGTTTGTGAGGCCGCATTGAATATTGTGTTCAGTTCTGGGCACCATGTTATCGGAAAGATATCGTCGTTGGAAAGGGTATAGAGAAGATTTATGAGGATTTTGCTATGACTCGAGGGTCTGAGCTATAGAGAGAGGTTGAGCAGGCTGGGACTCCAGTCCTTGGAATGTAAGAGGATGAGGGGTGATGATCTTATAGAGGTGTACAAAATCATGAGAGGAATAGATCGGGTAGACGCAGTCTCTTGCCCAGAGAAGGGGAATCGAGAACCAGTGGACATAGGTTTAAGATGAGTGGAGGAAAATTTAATAGAAACCTGAGAGGTAACTTTTTCACACACAGAGCGGTGGGTGTATGGAACAAGCTGCCAGAGGATAGTCC
The DNA here is from genome assembly GCF_010909765.2 of Amblyraja radiata. Classification (NCBI taxonomy): domain Eukaryota; kingdom Metazoa; phylum Chordata; class Chondrichthyes; order Rajiformes; family Rajidae; genus Amblyraja; species Amblyraja radiata. The sequence goes on along the minus strand of NC_045978.1, from coordinate 27,972,610 downwards.
AGGAAGGGACTATTCGCAACGTTTAAGAAACATTTAGACATGTACATGGATAGGACCGGTTTGGAGGGATATGAGCCAAACGCGTGCACGACTAGTGTAGATGGGACTTGTTGGTTTGTGTGGGCAAGTTGGGCCTCAGGGCCTGTTTGCATGCTGTATGACTCTGCAAGTCCAAGAAACGACAGTTACCTCCTGCCAACCTGAGATAGACCCACTTATTCTGACACTATCTCCCGTGAGATAACTCGAGGGGCTCTGTGGAATTGTTTATCCATATTGATTTAAACATGTCTAACCAACTTGAGGTTCTGCAGACAAATTTGCCAATCAAATTGGGGAATTCAAGGAAGTTTGTGCTTTTCTGCTCCTTTTGGTGCTGTCATTTAAAATGCCAATGCACTCTTTTTGTTTTACAAAATTCACACTTGCACAGAAGTTGCAAACTTTCTGATACTTATGAGTTAAATAAATGTCAGCATGGTGCACTGGCAATTCGGGGTAACCGAAATTTACCCTTTTTGAAAAGGAATAAAAAATTTGCTCTTGCAGAATTTAAGTAAGAAAAACAATTAAATACAAAAAAAACCAACAAATGCTGTAAATTTTCGTCAAATGCTGTCAATGCTATCTAGAAACACAACCCCTCTATGACACGGGTGTAATGTAATTCATTGCAGAACTGTTGATATTTCTTGGTCAAACGTGGTCCATTAATATTGTACTTTTGTTTGGAGCATTTGGCCACGTGGTGGTGTTTCATTGCAATTTTAAGGGTGAAAACTGGCTCACATTAGAAATTCTTGTGATCTCTAATGACTGAATTAAACATTGGGAAGACCGAAGTAACTGTCTTCGGCCTCACAGCAAACCCTGTTCCTTCCATCTGTGTACCGCATTGCTTGCAGTCTCAGCATTTTTGTCCTTGAGCTGAACTGCTGACCAAGGTTCGTCTGTCTTGTCTGAAAAATACTGTCCACATCAGTTTAAATCACTGAAGCCTTTATGCCTTTTTGAATGTCAAGTCAGCTGTCTCCAATGATCTCCTCTGCTATCCTTCCTTCTTTCTGTTTTTATCCAACAAGGGCATAAAGGGTTATGACATGGCAAAATATGTTTTAAATTGTGCCATCTTGCATGTGTTTAGAATAATACACGTGAAAAATTTCCCAGGAATCGTCATAGAGACGTATGTTCTCTGGTAAATTTCTACTCAATGTCTTTAATGCATAAATTTATTCCATGCAAGCCTTGTTGAATTTTGCTGTCTGCACCAGGAAAAAGATTTTATACCTGGTATATGAGAAACATACAGTGTCCATAATATTTGGGGGAAAAGACCCATAATTTAATTATTTGCCTCTGTACTCCACAATTTGAGATTTGTAATAGAAAAAATGGTTAAATTGCACATTGTCAGATTTTGTTCAAGGCCATTTGTATACATTTTGGTTTCGCCATGTAGCAATTACAGCTGTGTTTATACATGGTCCCCCCATTTCAGGGCACCATAATGCTTGGGACATGGCTTCACAGGTATTTGTAATTGCTCAGGTGTGTTTTATTGCCTTCTTAATGCAGGTATTAGAGAGCTCTCAGCACCTAGTCTTTCCTCCAGTCTTTCCATCACATTTGGAAACTTTTATTGCTGTTTATCAACATGAGGACCAAAATTGTGCCAATGAAAGTCAAAGAAGCTATTATTAGAGTGAGAAACAAGAATAAAACTGAGATATCAGCCAAACCTTAGGCTTACTAAAATTAACTGTTTGGAACATCATTAAGAAGACTAATGAGCTTACTAATTGCAAAGGGACTGGCAGGCCAAGGAAGACCTCCACAGCTGATGACAGAAGAATTCTCTCTATAATAAAGAAAAAACCCCAAACACCTGTCCGACAAATCAGAAGCACTCTTCATGTCGGGTGTGGATTTGTCAATGACCACTGTCCGCAGAAGACTTAATGAACAGAAATACAAAGGTTACACTGCAAGATGCAAACCACTGGTTAGCTGCAACAATAGGATGGCCAGGTTACAGTTTGCCCAGAAGTACTTAAAAGAGCAACCACAGTTCTGGAAAAGGGTCTTGTGGACAGATGAGACAAAGCTTCAGAATGATGGCAAGAGCAAAGTATGGAGGAGAGAAGGAACTGCCCAAGATCCAAAGCATACCACCTCATCTGTGAAACACGGTGGTGGGGATGTTATGGCCTGGGCATGTATGGCTGCTAAAGGTACTAGCTCACTTATCTTCATTGATGATACAGCTGCTAATGATAATAGCATAATGAATTCTGAAGTGTATAGACACATTCTATCTGCTCAACTTCAAACAAATGTCTCAACTCATTGGCCGGTGGTTCATTCTACAGCAAGACAATGATCCCTAACATACTGCTAAAGCAACAAAGGAGTTTTTCCAATCTAAAAAATTGTCAATTCTTGTGGCCAAGTCATTCACCCGATCTGAATCCAATTGAGCATGCCTTTTTTTAAGCTGAAGAGAAAACTGAAGGGGACTAGTTCAAGTTCAAGTGAGTTTATTGTCATGTGTCCCTGTATAGGACAATGAAATTCTTGCTTTGCTGAAGCACACAGAAAATAGTAGGCATTTACTACAAAACAGATAAATGTGTCCATATACCATGATATAAATATATACACACATGAATAAATAAACTGGTAGTGCAAATAACAGAAAGTGGTTATTAATAATCAGAGTTTTGTCCGAGCCAGGTTTAATAGCCTGATGGCTGTGGGGAAGTAGCTATTCCTGAACCTGGTTGTTGCAGTCTTCAGGCTCCTGTACCTTCTACCTGAAGGTAGCAGGGAGATGAGTGTGTGGCCAGGATGGTGTGGGTCTTTGATGATACTGCCAGCCTTTTTGAGGCAGCGACTGCGATAAATCCCCTCGATGGAAGGTAGGTCAGAGCCGATGATGGACTGGGCAGTGTTTACTACTTTTTGTAGTCATTTCCTCTCCAGGGCGCTCAAATTGCCGAACCAAGCCACGATGCAACCGGTCAGTATGCTCTCGACTGTGCACCTGTAGAAGTTAGAAGAAAGAGCTTACTAATCGCAAAGAGACTGGCAGACCAAGGAAGACCTCCACAGCTGATGACAGAAGATTTCTCTCTATAAATAAAGAAAAATCCCCAAACACCTGTCCGACAGATCAGGAGTCTGGTTTAGATTTGTCAATGACCACTGTCCGCAGAAGACTTTGTGAACGGAAATACAGAGGCTACACTGCAAGATGCAAACCACTGGTGAGCCGCAAAAATAGGATGGCCAGGTTACAGTTTGCCAAGAAGTACTTAAAAAAGCAACCACAGTTCTGGAAAAAAGGTCTTGTGGACAGATGGGACGAAGATTAACTTATATCAGAATGATGACAAGAGCAAAGTACGGAGGAGAGAAGGAACTGCCCAAGATCCAAAGCAAAGCACCTCATCTGTGAAACACGGTGGTGGGTGTGGGCTGGGCATGTATGGCTGCTGAAGGTATTGGCTCACTTGCCGTCATTGATGATAAAACTGCATATGTATAATGCAGCTATCATTATATCTATTATAGCATAATGAATTCTGAAGTGTATAGACACATCCTATCTGCTTAAGTTAAAAAAAAAAAGCCACGATGCAACCGGTCAGCATGCTCTCGACTGTGCACCTGTAGAAGTTAGAGAGAGTCTTCCTTGACAATCCGACTCTCCGTAATCTTCTCAGGAAGTAGAGGCGCTGATGAGCTTTTTTGATAATTGCGTTAGTGTTCTCGGACCAGGAAAGATCTTCAGAGATGTGCACCCCCAGGAATTTGAAGTTCTTGACCCTTTCAACCATCGACCCGTTGATATAAATGGGGCTGTGGGTCCCCCTCCTACTCCTTTCAAAGTCCACAATCAGTTCCTTGGTTTTGCTGGTGTTGAGGGCCAGGTTATTGCGCTGGCACCATATGGACAGTTGCTCGATCTCTCCTCTGTACTCTGACTCATCCCCATCAGTGATACGCCCCACAATAGTGGTGTCGTCAGCGAACTTGATGATGGAGTTCGCACTGTGGTTCGCTACGCAGTCATGGGTATAGAGTGAGTACAGCAGGGGGCTGAGCACGCAGCCTTGAGGTGCTCCCGTGCTGATTGTTATTGAGGCTGACACATTTCCACCAATACGAACAGACTGGTCTGTGGACGAGGAAGTCGAGGATCCAGTTGCAGAGGGATGCGCAGAGACCCAGTTCTGCGAGTTTGGTAACCAGTTTGGAGGGGATGATTGTGTTAAATGCCGAGCTGTAATCAATGAATAACAGCCTGACATATGAGTTTTTGTTGTCCAAGTGGTCCAGTGCGGAGTGGAGGGCCAGCGAGATCGCATCCACCGTTGATCTGTTGTGGCGGTACGCGAACTGCAGTGGGTCCAGGTTTTTGTCGATGTAGGAGTTGATTTGCTCCATGATCAACCTCTCAAAGCATTTCATCACCACCGGCGTTAGTGCCACTGGTCGATAATCATTGAGGCATGTCACCTTACTCTTCTTGGGCACCGGTATAATTGATGCCCTTTTAAAGCAGGTGGGGACCTCAGACCTCAGAAGTGAGAGGTTGAAAATGTCCGTAAAATCTCCCGCCAGTTGGTCCGCACAGGTTTTTAGAACACGGCCGGGTATACCATCAGGTCCAGGTGCTTTTCGGGGGTTCACCCCTCTGAAGGATTTCCTGACATCGGCCTCTGTGACTGAGACTGAAATGCCATCACAGCGAATGGGGGATCGGGAAGGCACATCAGTATTCTCCCTGTCAAAGCGTGCGTAAAACGCATTGAGCTCGTCAGGGAGTGATGTTACATCGGCATTCGAGCTGCCTCCTGGTTTTGCCTTGTAGGAGGTGATTGCATTCAGACCCTGCCACAGCTGCCGAACATCTGTCTCGTCCTCCAGTTTGGAGCAGAAGTCACTTTTGGCCTTTTTGATGGCCTTACCAAGGTCGTATATCTGGTCTTCATGTAGGCCACTGTATCATTGGAGGTGAATGCCCTGTGTCTGGACTTCAGGAGAGTGCGGATCTCAAAGTTCATCCAAGGTTTCTGATTGGGAAACACTCGGAAGGTTTTTGTAGGGATGCAATCCTCCACACATTTCTTTATGAAGTCTGTAACGACTGTGGCATATTCGTTCAAGTCCGTTGCCGAGTCCTTGAACATTGCCCAGTCTACAGACTCCAAACTAGCCCCCTAAACAAGCATAAGCTAAAGATGGCTGCAATACAGGCCTGGCAGAGCATCGCCAGAGAAGTCACACAGCAACTGGTGATTTTCATGAAACGCAGACTTCAAGCCATCATTGCATGCAAAGGCTATGCAACAAAATACTGAACATGACTACTTTCATTTACATAACAGTGCTGTGTCCCAAACATTATGGTGCCCTGAAATGTATAAACACTGCTGTAATTTCTACATGGTGAAACTAAAATGTATAAAAATGGCCTTTATTAAAATCTGACAATGTCACTTTAACCACGTGATTTTTTTCTATTACAATTCTCAATTTGTGGAGTACAGAGGCAAATAAATAAATGACGGGTCTTTGTCCCAAGTATTATGGAGGGCACTGTACATGAGTTTGAGAAACATATATTGGAGTTAATGTGTAGAAAGAACAGCAGATGCTGGTTTACATCAAAGGAAGACACAAAATGCTGGAGTAACTCAGCGGGACACGCAGCATCTCTGGAGAGAAGGGTGACGTTTTGGGTCAAGATCCTTCTTCAGACTGATGCGTTGGCGTTACATTGGTTGTCAGTTTGCGCCTTGAATATATTAAATTATTCTGTTTTATTTCCCAAGTTCTCTTGGGATAGAAGCTTCCAAGGATTCACATCCCTTTGAAAGAAGAAATTCGTCCTTGTATCTGTCATAAATGGACGACTTATTTTGAAACAAAGCTTCTTTGTTCTAGTTAACCCCACAAAGACATTTACCCTATCTGCCTTCTCTGCTTCAATAAGTTAACTCCTCATTCTTATAAACTCATGAATCCAAGCCTGTCCCATTCTCACACTGACTTTTCCGTCCTTGGGTTTCTTCCTTTGCCAGACATGACAATAAACTCTCTTGAATCTTGAAGAATGAGCCCACACGCAAACTTGATGAACAGTTCTTTGTCTGTAGCATACCACCCATTGGTGTGAATGTTGAATTCTCCAATTTCCACCACCCTTGGCCCTGCTCCTTTTCCCTCCTCTGTACGTTCGTCAGCCATCCCTGAGTCACCTTATTTCCCTTTCATCCCTCCTTTAAGCACCTCCCTGTTTCATTTCACGCATATCCCTTCCTCCTGGCTTTACATTTCACAATTCTTCATCTTATCTGACACCCATTTCATCTCTAGCCTTTGTCACATACTCCACATATCTGCCAATCAACCGCCCTTCACCTGTAGCCACCTATCACATGCTAGACTTTGCCGTACACCCCTTTTTTAGCTTTCTCTCCTCCCCCCCCCCCCACATCTATCTGAATAAGAGTCCCAGCCCAAAACATCATCCAATCCCTCCACAGACACCCTGCTGAGTTCCACCAGCATTTTGTGTTTTGCTCAAAATTCCTGCATCTGCAGTTCCCTGCTTCTCCAGAAGTTAAATTCACCTCCCTTTATAGCTTGATTATCTGTTATTATTGGGATGTTTATAGTGTCAATGTTGTTTAGTATGAAGAATGATCCAAATTAATAAGAATGAAACTTAAAAAGAACTGTATTTGCTGGAAATGAGAAATAAAAGCAGAAATCACTGAAAACACTCAGCAGGTCAAGCAACAAATGTAGAAAGAAATAGTGGGAATTGCCAGTTCATCTGTGGGCTTCCAGTATTTTCTGTAGCTTATTGTAATCTATTCTCTTTTTGTACATGTAGAAGCTATCTTTAACAGTTTTAACATTATTTGTTAATTTACACTATGCCATTTTCTCCTCATTTTTCTTCACCATCCTTTCCAGGAAATTAGAAAATTTCCCAATCTTTTGGGATGCCAGCAATTTTTGCCACATTTGTATGTCTTTCAATTGATACTCAAATCATGTCTAATTGATGGTCATGTGCACAAGTACTGCGAGATACGGGTAAAATGACAATCTTGCTTGCAGTAACGTAAAGGGGCTGTCCCACTGCGGCGACCTAATTGGCGAGTTTAGAAGAGTTTGCCCTCGACTCATACTCGCAGCATGGTCGACACGAGGCCCTAGGAGGTCTTTGTAACTCCACTTCATGCTCGAGAGTAGCCCCCGCGTACTTGAGGCCTCAGCTAGGTCGTGACGTATTTTTCAACATGCTGAAAAATGCCCGCGGGTAAAAAAACGGCGCCATGGAAAAAAATCGATATTTTTTTTTACCCGTAGGTTTAGTGGAAGTAAGTCGCCGTTATTCGTAGGTAGTCGAGGGTAGTCGAAGATAGTCGTAGATAGTCTTCAACATAGTCGAAGGGAGATCGAAGGAGGTCGTCTTCATTCTCCACTATTCGGTGTCCAATTTTCCCAAAGCTCGTCGAAGCTAGTCTTTAACATAGTCGAAGGAGGTCTTCAACATGACACTTTTTCAAACTCTCCTAAACTCGCCAATTAGGTCACCGCAGTAGGACAGCCCCTTTAAAGGCATATAGTCTCAAACTAACACAGAAACATAAATTATCCATTTTGTACATAATTTATCAGTACTTAGCAAAGAATGCTGTTTGCTGAGCAAGATTGACCTGGGGAGCTTTTGCACTACCTGCCTGGTCATCCATCATTCCTCAGAAACCCACGTATTAACATCAGCGCTTAGTGCACAGTGCTGCCTTCAGCTGATGACACTTCTCAGTCATAGTCGTTCATGTTATGGGTAAAGCATTTAGTGATGTCCAAAGCCTACAGACATTTTGTATTTGCTCGTTTGAAAAACGTTATTGAGGGCCTGCCCTTCTATCTAGGGAGCAGTAAAAAGTGTATTTCCAATGGCTTAAGAGGCTGAATTGCAGACTGTGTGGTTTCCAGTTTATTTCTGTATGTAGCATGGAAAAAAAAAGCAATGAATGCTGTAGAACTCTCAGTTGAGAGTAAATTCTATCCTTGCAGGAATGGTGGTTTTTCTCAAATCTAAAGAGGGCTTGTATAGATTTTTTGAGAATTGGACAATTGATTCATTCATTTAATTCCCTGTGGAAAATTAAGCTGTGTAACACAGAAGCCCTGAAGTTTCTTTAATGGAATGTTATGTGACCATTTAATATGCTGTGAATTCTGTGGTTGAAATGCTACACAGCAGTCACTCATTTCTTCAGTCGGCTGGTAATGCCCTTTCTCTTCATGTTTTTGTCAATCTGAAGATGATGCCCCATGTTTTTGCCAACCTGAAGATGATGCCTCATGGTTGATTAGAACGTAAACACTAAAGAGGCTGTCCCACTGCGGCGACCTAATCTGCGAGTTTAGAAGAGTTTGCCCTTGACTCAAACTCGCAGCATGGTCGACACGTGGTCCTATGAGGTCACTGGAACTCTCCTTCATGCTCGAGGGAAGTTCCCAAATACTCACGGCCTCAGCTAGGTTGTGGAAAAACTTTCAGCATGTTGAAAAATTTTCCGCAAGTAAAATTTGGTCGGCACGGTTCTTTTTAACTCGTAGTACAGTGGAGTGGGATCGCTGTTTAGTTACAGGTAGTCGAGGGCAGCAATAGGCAATCTCCTTCGCTGACTGGGCATTTTGATTGGCTCATTGTAGTTTTCAGGACCCAGGAAAACCGACCGGTAGGTAAAATGGCCGCTAAACTTGATTATAGTTCTTAAAAGTGTCTCCACTCCTTCTCCTCCCCCTTCTCTCCCCCACTTCTCTCCCTTCCCCCCCCCCCCCCTCCGCGCTCCCTAAAGGACTTACCGTACACTGTGCAGCCGTCTATCCTTCCTCTTCATCACGGGTCTGCTCCCCCGCTTTCCCTGGCCCCCGCCTTTGCGATGTGTTTGTGTGTGCGGTCGGTCGATCCAGCTCCCGGTTTCAACGCTGACGGTCGATCCAGCTCGAGGTTTTCCAGGCGAGTGCCCTCGAGCTTGAAGGTCGAAGACACTCTTCTTAACTCGCAGATTAGGTTGCCGCAGTGGGACAGCCCTTTAACATGGCACTTGCACTGAATTTTAATGCACTGAATTTTTACAGTAAAATTTGCATGACATGTATAAATGATGTCATGCAATAGTAATCTTTATTTGTAGTTATTTACATTCATCATTTTAGCTTAAGCTCGATATGTAAAAGGAGATTTATGTAGCAAATTGTACGTGCTTACAATGAAAGTGATTAATGAAGCAGTTCTGTGGAAAACCAATAATAATGTGGATATCCTCAGAATTAAATTTGGATCACTGGTTTAGCACCCCATGTCAGAATATCCAAATTTGCAGTGACCTTTAAGTCACTTCGATCATTTTTGAAGTCATAATGTCATACAGCATGGAAATAGGCCCTTTGGCTCAACATGTCCACGCTGACCAACATGCCCCATCTACACTCATCCCACCTGTCTGGGTTTGGCCCATAATCCTCGAAATCTATCCTATCCATGTACCTGTCTAATTGTTTCTTAAATGTTTAACCTGAATTTTTCTCTCTCTTAAGTAGCAGCTACTTTGAACTAATTCCTCATATTAAATCTTTAAGTTTCACCATGAATTTCACCCCAAGCCCGTCTATTTAGCAACCTCTGCATTTTTCCTTTGCCATTAAGCCAGACCTATTCCAATTTTTCCTCCTCCTGTTGCTCAGAATGAATTTCTCTCCCATGTCCCTCCACCTACCTTTTTTGAGTTTACCTGTTCATAAAACATACCTCTGCTCCTTCAGCATTATTCTCGCTAAATATTCAACCACCCTAAGATTCAAAGCTGGTTAATTGTGGAGTTCCACTTCGTCCAGTGCATTTCCTCTTCCATAAATAGCTCCAACATTCCTCTTCCCAAAACAACTCCTACCACCGTATCCTTCTCATCTTTTCCCACTAATTCCCATTCTATTTCTAATGTGCTGGGGGGTTTTATTCCTCCTTCAAATTGCAGCTGTCTTCTCGTTCATGTCTATTTTACCTACATCTCTGTTTAAGATTTTGGAAATATCCCCAACAGAATTGGGATTGAAAGCAAGATGAATTATCCCACCTTCACTTCTAATGTTCTCCATACTTCCAGTTACTTCCGTCCTATCATAGTGTGGCTCTCCAAAGTGATGTGTTTGATTAATTCTTCCTAATTTGTGTGCTGTCCCCTTGGCAGCAACATCTGCAGATATGGAGCAGAGTGGTATAAGCCCACAGGTCCATTAACGGTTTGTGACTTTATATGTACGGTTGCTCTGCGCTCATTCTCTTTCACTTTCAGGCAATTTTTCCCTTTTGTTTTCCATTTCACTCTGACAATTTTGCTCCAATTCAGAGCCTGCATGACCTATTCAGTTATTTTCTTTGCATGCCTATGAAAGTTTCTTCATTTGGTGAGATGTGGGGATTTTGACATGTATGGCGTGGGTGGGAATTGAGCAGCTGTGGCTGGGCAAGTGCGAAATATTTACTTGAACTAAAGTTCTATTGCTTATAAATTTAATGGAACTTGTGTGTTTGTTCCTATTACTTGCTGTCCACACCTTCTAATGCTTCTGACAGTCGGCTTTTTGCCAAGATGAAAATGTATGACAGTGGCATTACCTGCTGGCTTTCAATGGCTTGTTTGTTTCTGTACATTTGGTTTCCTGCTCAATTTTTAGCTGTTGTGCATTGAATTATTTTAATTTCTAGTTATACCCCCTGAGATTTTTATGTTTCCGTTCGGTTGAATGTATTGTGTTCAGTCATGTGTTTTATCATCGTTGTCATGTTAAACATTATTTCTGTTCACGCCCATTGGACCTTTGCTAGGATTAATACATCTGATTTAATGTTCGGTGGTACCCTTTAACTTACCGCTAATACCATTGTTGATTATGCTTCCTAGGGTGACCTTGCAGTAATTTGATAAAAAATATGCAATAACTACAAAAATGGCATGTGATTGCTACATGCACATTTTAAAAATATTTTATTTTAAAGTCTCCACAATCTTCTTTAGTTGTTTGTGCAGTCCCCAGTTCCTTTGCCCTGCTCCTGACAAATATGTATTTAGCTTTGTCCTTTCCAAATTCAGCAATTCTGCTGAATTCAAACCTATTGTCAAAGTTGCTTCTAAAAATGTTTCGCTTTCACCAAGCTTTAGAAGCCTGTCATTATCTCATAGTGACACAGTGTGGAAACACGCTCTTCAGCCCAACTTGCCCACACCGGCCAACATTTCCCAGCTGGTCCCACCTCTCGCATTTGGTCCATATCACTCTAAACCTGTCCTATCCATGTACCTGTCTAACTGTTTCTTAAATGTTGGGATAATCCCTGCCTCAACTCCAGTGCCCTCCATAATGTTTGGGATAAAGACCCATCATTTATTTATTTGCCTCTGTACTCCACAATGTGAGATTTGTACTAGGAAAAATCATGTGGTTAAAGTGCACATTGTCAGATTATAATAAAGGGTATTTTTATACATTTTGGTTTCACCATGTTGAAATTACAGCAGTGTTTATAATAGTCCCCCCGTTTCAGGGCACCATAATGTTTGGGACACAGCAATGTCATGTACATGTAAGTAGTCGTGTTTAGTATTTTGTTGCATATCCTGTGCATTCAATGACTGCTTGAAGTCTGCGATTCATGGACGTCAGCAGTTGCTGGGTGTCTTCTCTGGTGATGCTCTGCCAGGCCTGTATTACAGCCATCTTAAAAACTTATGCTTGCTTAGGGGGCAAGTCCCTGTCAGTTTTCTCTTCAGCATATAGAAGACATTGGGTTCAGTTCGGGTGATTGACTTGGCCACTCAAGAATGGACCATTTTTTAGCTTTGAATAACTCCTTTGTTGCTGTAGCAGTATGTTTGGGATCATTGTCTTGCTGGAGAATGAGTTTTGAAACATTTGTTTGATTTGAGCAGATAGGATGTGTCTATGCGCTTCAGAATTCATTATGCTACTACCATCAGCAGTTGTATCATCAATGAAGATAAGTGAGCCAGTACCTTCAGCAGCCATACATGCCCAAGCCATAACACCCCCACCACTGTGTTTCACAGATGAGGTGGTATGCTTTGAATCTTGGGCAGTTCCTTTTCTCCTCCATACTTTGCTTTTGCCATCACTCTATAAGTTAATCTTCATCTCATCTGTCCACAAGACCTTTTTCCAGAACTGTGGTTGCTCTTTTAAGTACTTCTTGGCAAACTGTATCCTGGCCATCCTATTTTTGCAGCTAACTAGTGGTTTACATCTTGCAGTGTAGCCTCTGTATTTCTGTTCATGATGTCTTCTGCGGACAGTCGTCATTGACAAATCCACTCCTGAAGCGTATTTCTGACCTGTCGGACAGATGTTTGGGATTTTTCTCTATTATAGAGAGAATTCTTCTGTCATCAGCTGTGGAGGTCTTCCTTGGCCTGCCAGTCCCTTTGCGATTAGTAAGCACACCAGTGCTCTCTTTCTTCTTAATGATGTTCCAAATAGTTGATTTTGGGAAGCGTAATGTTTGGCTGAGGTCTCTAACAATTTTATTCTTGTTTCTCAGTCTCAAAATGGGTTATTTGTCTTTCATTGGCACAACTTTGGTCCTCATGTTGATAAACAGCAATAAATGTTTCCAAAGGTGATGGAAAGACTGGAGGAAAGACTATGTGCTGAGAGCTCTCTTATACCTGCAGTAAGGAGGCAATTAAACACACCTGAGCAATTACAAATGCCTGTGAAGCCATGTGTCCCAAACATTATGGTGCCCTGAAATGGGGGAGACTATGTATAAACACAGCTGTAATTTCTGCATGGTGAAACCAAAATGTATAAAAATACCTTTTAATAAAATCTGACAATGTGCACATTAACCACATGTGATTCTTTTCTATTACAAATCTCAAGTTGTAGAGTACAGAGGCAAATAAATAAATGATGGGTCTTCGTCCCAAACATTATGGAGGGCACTGTACCCCCTTTGACAGCTTGTTCCATACACCCGCTACCCTTTGTGTGGAAAAAGTGCATATCTTTTTATCTGCAATATTTTTTTTAATTATGTCAGCGTTGAAGCTGATGTTGTATTTGCTGTATACAATCTTGTCAATGAATAGAACCTTGCCATAATTTAAGGGCTGAAGATGAATTAAACTTTGAATTAAGTTTTGAATTCCCTAACAGTTCATATTAATGTGTCCCCAAAACACTGCATTTCCAGCATGTAAATTTCTACGTAGTTCTTGATAGTTTCTTAGGAAGAATGGGGGGAAAATATTAGCACAGCGGTTATAAGTTTGCTTGTTTGCAGCATTTCTAATTAGTGGTTTCCATGAACGATCATTCTGTTGTTGCGTAACATTGTTCTTTTACACCTGCGCTGTTAACTCATAAGTGCTGTATTGTTTTTGTAAAGTGTTAAACTTTCATTTAATATCAGTTCAGTTTTGCATTAAAACAATACCTGGATTATAATTTTCAAAAGCTAATTAGATGCCTTATACTGAAAACGTCCTCTTGGTCAAATATTAATAGTCTTTCAGATTTGTTCCAATTAGGAATTATATTAAAGATTAAAGGCCAGGATGGAATTTTTTCTTTAACCTTTGGTTTAGATCCAAACTTTGGGTCAGTGATTGAAGTTTCCTCATTAATCATTAATACTCAGTTTTTTATAGTAATGTTTTATTGCCCTGACTTGCAGTGTGTCAGTCCCAGGCGTTGGAGACTGATGCTCAGGTGTGGCTTTCTGCTGATATTAGACTTGGAAACCTTTCTCAAAATGCCCACCACCATCAGGACATGAAATTACTTTGCTGTTTCTATGCGGTTGGTATGTCTCTGACTTCTGTACTAAATGCTGGAAACCATTGTGGAATAATTGTGAGATATGCTTTTTTGCTTTGATATATAGTTGTGCTGCATTCATGTGCCACACTTGTGCAGTTGCATAATTTGAAAATATAAATATTAAGAATGCAAAAATTAATTTGAGCTACTTTAAGTTATTAAATATGTCATCTTTCATTTGTCATAAAATATTATGTTGTGCATTTACCATTCCTCTCCCTAAACTGAATTATGGAAACTCATGGATACTTGCTTTCTTCTCTCTTCCTCCGGCAAGTTGCCAAACCACTCTCATTGATGTCTTCCTCATTCTTACATGGAAGATAGGAACTTGTCATGTGGAGAATTCTGAGCATAAAACCTGTATTCTAGTGTTGTATTGCACAGTGATTTAGTGCATCGGTACACTGTCTTGGCGTGTCTTCAAAATTATGCTGCCAGGTTGACTGGGGAGTTGAGCTCGTGACAGCCTAAATGGATCAGGAACTTGATCAACAGAAAAATTAAATGAACTGAATCTGGAAAATAATTGCACCTCCTAAACTGAGACTGTGATTGTAAGCTGCATCTTTTAAACTACTGAACAGGCATTATCTACATTTGTAATTTGTATTTTCATAACTGTTATACTTTTTCCCTTTTGAACTACCATATTGCACTGTATGGAAAATATCACCATTGCTTCAATTGGATGTGAATGACAATATAATCCCAGTTTCTGAAGCGGAAGATCCTGAGGAATTCTCAGAAAATATCCGGCCCTGATGGTGTGTGTACCTGGCCATGTTCTTAAAACCTGCGCATACCAACTGCCTGGTAAACATCTTCAACTCTCATTACTGAGGTCTGAGGATCCCACCTGCTTTAAAAGGACATCAATAATGGCGGTGCCCAAGAAGAGTAAGGTGACATACCTCAATGACAACTGACCAGTGATACTAATGTTCATGGTGATAAAGTGCTGTGTGACGTTGGTTATGATGCTTTACCAACTCCAGCCTTATTGTGGACCGAGACCGACAACAATTCACCTGCCACCACAATAGATCATCAGTGGATATGATCTTACTGGGTCTCCATTTTGCACGAGACCACTTGGATCATAGGAGTACTTATCAGGCTGTCATTCATCTACTTCAGCTCAGCTTTCAACACCATTGTCCCCTCCAAAACTATCAGACTTTGAGAACTGGGTCTCTGCCCGTCCCGATGTAATTGGATCCTCGACTTTCTCGTCGAATGACTACAATCAGTAGGAATTGGCGACAATTCATCCTCTTATCAACACAGGAGCACCTCAAGGCTCACCTCGCCAGATATGGCTCCAATGCTATCTTTAAATTCACTGATGATACCACCATTGTGTGGAGTACAGGAGAGAGATTGACCATCTGAATGATGGAAGAACAACAATCTTGCTCTCAATATTAGCAAGACCAAAGAGTTGATTGAGTTAAGGAAGGGGAACATAGGGGATTCACAAACATGTCTTCATCATCAAGATGATGGGATAGAGAATTAATAACTTCAAGTTCCTGGGTGTGCAAATCTTTAAAGATTTGTCCTGGGCCCAGCACATTGATACAATTGCAAAACAAGTCCATCACACCTCTACTTCCTTGGAAGATTGAGGAGATTTGGTATGTTAACAAATACTCTCATGAAGGTATATGGTAGAAAGCATACTGACTGGTTGCATCACAGCGGGTTCTGCAACTCGAATGCCTAGAAATGAGGGAGGTTACATGAAGTGACAACATTGCCTGGTTCATCGCAGATACTTATCTCACCAATTTAATAATCTCTATAAAGGGATCTGTAGGAGGCGCTTCCTCAGCCAGCCAATGTCTTCAAAGACCTACACCATTCTGACCATGCTCTCATTTTGCTACTATTGTCGGGAAGAAGGTCCAGCAGGTTGCAAACAGTGATCAGCAAGTGGTTTTGCACTATTATGGTTACCTAGTATTACTACTATTAATAATTGTACGATTATTGTATATTTATCTGTGTGATTGCATTATGGGCCAGTTAAGCTGCAGTTGCTACCGGTGCATATGACAATTAAACACTTCAACCGTTATCTTTTAGCTTGAAGGGGGGGGGGAGGGGAATTGGGTGCGGGGGGGGGGGGGGGGGGGGGAGTAGAGTGTAATAGCAATTGTAAATTAGGAATTTGCAGAGGAAGGATTTTGAAATGAGTACAATGAAAGACAGGAGACTGGGACATGTACAAGTGAGAATTGGAAGCAAATAATGAGTGTGAAGCAGAAATTTATGTTTTCTAGAGATTGAGACAATTATCAAGAATATTTGGAACATTGTTGCTGCATATTGTTGGAGACAACAGACAAATTTATATTGTAAGTTTGGACATATCGTTGGAATGATCTGAATCGGCCTTGGATTTTTTTGTTGTGGATTCATTGACAAGGTTACAGATATTATCTTGGGAGATGAAGTAAAGAATGTTACTACTTATGCAGGGCTTGTCCTTGAAGAAACCAATCTGATTTAGATTCCGATAGGTTGTTCCAGGGTATAGGTACAGCAACATATTTCCAAATTGGAATAGTGCGCGACTTTTTTGGGCTGAAATGTTTCCATGCCCGTACTGCCTCTATCCTTCCTGGTGGTAATGACCAAGTTTGAGGGCTCTCAACATATTTGCGTTGCATTTTACTCTGCAGCCACTGTGTGCCAATGACAGAGGAAATGAATGGCATGCCAATTAAGCAGCTTTTTTGTCCTAGCTATTGTTGAGCTAATTGAGTATAGTAGCTTCACTACATGAAGAATATTCCTCATTTGTTTTGTGGATGGTTGAAAGGCTTAAGTGTGTAGGCAGGTGAGCCATTCACTGTAAGATATCCCATTTTCGACATGTTCATGTGGCTAGTCCATTTGAGTTTCATATCAATCGTGACTTCCAGAGTGTTGATGTTGAAGGGACTCTGCAACAGCTTTGCAATTCAATGTCAGGGGTTGGTGCTTTCAATATCATTAGTTGCAGATGTACATTTTACACAATTATTGATGAGTAAGTACTTCTTGATAAATTGTTGATAATTGAGAATAAATTAATTGGGTGGTAATTTGCCAGACATTCCGAACTTTCCACATTGTCTGGAAATGCCAGTGTTATAATTTTACTCAAACAGCTTAACTGATGGCTCAGCAAGTTCTGGATTGTGGGTTTTATTGCAGCTAAAATATTTTCTACTCTAACAGCCTTTGCAGTTTCATTGCTCCGCCTTGCCTTGATTTATCACGTGGAATAAATTAAATTGGCTGAGAGCTGGCTTCTATGATGTCGGGGATCTCCGGAGGAATCTAAGATAAATCTTCCTTTTGACACTTCTGACTGAACAAGTCTGCTTATGTATAGAAGCTAATCATATCTTGTATTAACGTGATACAAGCTGTTCTGACTGTAATTCTTATGGTTGCATATCAGTCCTGTTGAATGACTCTTGATCTCTGAGAGAAGTCATGAAATGAAGAGCATGGCATCATATTGTTATCTAAAAATAAACTGGAGTAGTTTGGTGACCTTGATATGGCTATTGTGCTGATTTTAAAGCTATCTGCCCAGTCGAAATTTAAAACATAGCATGGTGATATTAAAAAAAAACCCATACTATAAAATCAAGGACATGCAAATTCATTTAATCGTAGTAGCGTTTAAGAGACTGTTTGATATGCAGGGAATGTAGTTATATGGATCAAGTGCAGGCTGATGAGACGAATTTATCTTGGCATTTTGTTCAGATTATAATCTGACTGGGGTCTGAACAGCATGTTCCTGTGCTTTACTTTTTGATGTTCTATGTTCCACGTATCTTTTTCAACTTTTTAACATCATCTTAAACTCCTCCACTCTGCATCTCATTTGGCAGATGATACGACGCTATTATCTCCTCTTAAGTAATCTTTCTTTAAAATTTGTCTTATCTGTATTTCATTAATTTGAAGTTGTATTCATTTATCGACTTCTGCTTCATTGCATTCTGAATTATTTTTAGAAAATATCGTAGTTTCCTTATTGGTGTCCCTTATTTTTTAAATGTTTGTTCAGTCTTTTTATAATCTTGTAGTTCATTTTATTCCTGTGATCATTCTTGCTGTTCTTTTCAACCTTTCCAATGCATTTAGGCATTAAGACTGCTTGAATGTACAGCACGAGCAATAGAATAAAAGAACACAGAAGTAATGCCGAAACTTCAGACATGGTTCAATCAGACTGCTCTTTGTATCGCTGCACACTTCAATAAAGAGCAGTCTGATTGAACCATGTCTGAAGTTTCAGCATTCAGCATTCATTGTTTGTCTGCAACTATTGGATGGCTAACTGATGGGGAAACTGTCCTCTTTACTGTGTCACATGAAACCTGTGAGGGAAGGATGTGATTGTGAACTGGCCGAGTAAATAATAGCAAGTCTTCCTTTCTCTCCTCTCCCCACCCATATATGTTCTTGTGAAATCTGGGGGGCTTGATTGGCCTTCATTTGTGGGTGAGAAATCTTTTTTCACTACTTAGTCACTCTCATATTCTTCTCTTGAAGCACCTTGGTTGCTGTTTTTCTCGCAGAATCTCTTGCTTCACAATTGCTTGTATAAAATTAAAAATTGCCATTTAATTAGTTGCTAAGCTGATCCAAAGTCTCATATAAAAATACACTACTAACTGCACATTTTGCATCAATACTGTTTGCAATGCTGATGCATGTGCAATTAGTTACTTCATCCAAGGCATTTATGTAAATAAGAAATATCAAAAGTCCAGGCATTGACCTCTGTAGTATTCCACATCGCCACCTGCTCTTAAAATGTGTGCTTGCTGAAATGCTCTTCTAATAACCGGAGTTTTTAATCCAGTTGTGTTATGTTTGAATTATGTGTCATTTTGATTATAGGACCTAATTAAAATGTTTCTAGAAGTTGAAACAAACTGTGTCAACATCTATGTAATGTTGCCAGTCACCAAATAGAGGTATATTGAGCAAGAGCTTTCTTAACTCCATGTCGTTACTTATTAAGCTTTATTGTACAAGCACTCTAGTTACTATTTAAACTATTGCTGCACAAGTACGCCTCTATACTGAGGAGTAGTTTTTATTAATAAACACGGATTTTACTTTAATTTTGGAAGATCTATGGCTTCTTGGATTTTACTTTTGAATATCCTATGATCGCATACAAAGGATGAGCCCAGAAAACTTTAAATTGCTCTGCTGTGAGGACAATTTTTTTCTAAGAACAGTTTATATATCGTCAATAACAAAATAATCAATCGAGTTTTGATATTTGTCAAAAAAAAATGCTGGGCAATTTATTTTAAATTAGTTAGAAATAGGGTTTGAATTCTAGCTTAACTTGGTTAAAAGAATCTGTCAGACCTTTAGGGGGAAAAAAACTTCAACATCCGCCCCTTGTTTACAGGAAGTTCTGCTTAACTATCATGGTGTTCCCTCCCAGCAAAATGAGTGAAATTAATCGTTTCCAGCAAATCAGAAAAAAACCCCATTAATTAGCCCCACATTGATTTTTTTAAAAAGGTACACAAAAATGCTGGAGAAACTCAGTTGTTTTTTTAAAAATCTGTTTAATACAGTACCTGTGCCTGTGGGGGAAATAAAGATACTTTGAATAGTGGAGAGAATGAAATGGTTCTTTAATGTGGTCTGGTGTTGACTATAGTGAGTTGCCATTGACTTGTTCAGCTGGCCTTGGTGGTTTGCTACAATGAAAATTGATTCTGCGACTTCTAAAACAAAACCATCTTAAGGCCAAATGCAACTCCAATATTTCTGTTTCAGCGCCATATGAACACTTATTCCTTTGAAAGCCCGCAAAATGAGAAACGGGTGTTAAGTTGAGATGCCTTCAGAAAAAGAACAGTATCTAAAGCTTTGCAGATGGTGTTCTGGCTGATTTTGTGCAATGCTGAAGAATACATCAAACCACAGGTTCAACAAGCTCTGTCAATTGTGACTTTTGGCAACCTTGAAACAATATATATGACAATTTAACAGTTTTGTTTTCCTTCAGCAGTTTCTTATTTGGTATTTTCTAATAACGTGTGAGCACTTTCAACATGATTAATATGAAGAGCTTCTAACATTACACCAGTGTCAATTGTACAGTGTAGGTTGGCTGTTAGGAACAGCATTAACTCCTCATCAAATACAGGGCAGTAACTTTCCCCTCAGTCTTATGCGATGGTTTGCCCTGACCATGAGTTTGGGCATTTCATGGCATCAACAAAAATCAGAGTCATTTTGCTTGGTATATATGCATTCTCCCGCACTCTCTTACTCACATTTCGTTGTAAAGTATGGTTAGTTCTAGTATGATTTGAAAGTAAACATTTCATGTCATATGAGACTAGTTTGCGAATTAATTAACAATCGGAAAAATAACTATCGCCTTTAATGTTAACCAATTATTTCTTTTAAAATCGAAAGGAAATGACATGTTGCACGAATGGAAAATGACGTATTAACTGTTTCTGCAGAGGTTTCCACAGAAACCAGTTATGTGTAGTCGTGATTCTGAAGGCATTAATTTTTGATTAACGTTAATCATGCTGACACATTAGATACCGACACTATCTTGCTGCTTATTTGAAAAGGTGTGAATATTTATTTTAAAACAATTTAGAAAGATTGAAATTTTCTGAACAGGAGATAATTAATATTTGAGCTGAGTTTTTACTAATTCAGTTTTGTTTTTTTCACAGTTGCTGATATGTGTTTAAGATGAGTGGACCTGGAGAAAACACTTTGGATCCGGTGAATTCTGATTCAAGGAAACGGAAACTTTCTTCCTTTGATGCTCAGGGCTCAAGGTATGTAATGATAGAAGCTGATCTCCTTGAAAGGCAGCGACAGGTTGGCAGTTTGAGGTGTAATGAGTATACTAAATGTGTAAGAAGGAACTGCAGATGCTGGTTTAAACTGAAGATAGACACAAAAAAATGGAGTAACTCAGCGGGACAGGCAGCATCTCTGGAGGGAAGGAATGGGTGATTTTTCAGGGTTGAGACCCTTCTCCAGTCTGATGAAATAATACTTACTCTCTTTGACGAGGATAACAGAAAAAATGGTGTGATGCTGAGTGACAAAACACAGTGATCACTTCACTGTTCCACAAACCTAGTTGGGCCTCAATTCAGTAAAAGGCAAAAAAGAAAGCAGTGTTTCATTTGGAGGTCATCTGCAAGTTGAGTTGTGAATTGATCTGTCAGAGAAAAGGGTATATTTGACATGTGTAAAATCTGTTTGTTTTCTTCTCTTGCCACCTTTCTTTGGATGGTGACTATTTGTTACCCCAGACCTTCAGTTAAGAGTATTTCTACAATTATAAAACTCTGATCTTGGATGTGTGTGTGTGATCACATCTAGGCACGGTCTAGGCATAAGCTCAGGGGCGACCGCGCCTTTGCGGTTGCATCCCCTAGACTGTGGAACAGCATCCCCTTTCCCATCAGAACTGCCCCCTCCATCGACTCTTTTAAGTCAAGACTAAAGACTTATCTATACTCCCAAGCCTTTCCTGACGTCCTCTGAGTGAGGGCTACATGAATATATGTATGTAGTCTGTTTTGTTGTGCTATTCTTATAACAAATGTAAAGCACTTTGGCCAACGAGAGTTGTTTTTTAAATGTGCTATATAAATAAATGTGACTTGACTTGACTTGACATCTGCTCAAAAAAACGACGCTCTAACGGTAAATGTTTTACATATTCTGGTAGAGATTTATCCCGTGGACTCAAATGGTCTTACCTGAAAAACTCATGCTTTTTATCTCGAGTTATTAATCAAAATGTTCAAAAATCTGAAAGAACTTAGAAAAGAAATCCGCCTTGCATTGGCTGATGACGTGATGACGTCACATTGTATCTGCTTCGCACGGCCTGCGCTATGTTGCACGAGTTGCGAGTGACGTCACCCCACCCCCGACCTCTCCTCCCCCATACTCGGGGCCTGCAGCCGGCGAAGCCGCTGAACACGCAGTCCTTTGGATGACGCACGCCCCGCTGCCCACTCCCCGCACCCTGCTCCCGTCCTCCTCGCCCCCCTCCTCCTCTGCCGCCCCATCTCCTCTGCCGCCCCATCTCCTCTGCCGCCCCATCTCCTCTACCCCCCTCCTCCTCTGCCACCCCTCCTCCTCTGCCCCCCCTCCTCCCACTCTCCCCCCCCCCCTCTTCCTCCCTCCTCCTTCTCCCCCACCCTCCTCCTCCTCCTCCTCCTCCTCTGTCCCCCTCCTCTCCCCCCCGGCCTTTCTCCCCTCTTTCTCCCCTCTTTCTCCCCCCTCTTTCTCCCCCCTCTTTCTCCCCCCTCTTTCTCCCCCCTCTTTCTCCCCCCTCTTTCTCCCCCCTCTTTCTCCCCCCTCTTTCTCCCCCCTCTTCTCCCTCTCCCTCTCCCTCGCCCTCTCCTCTCCCTCTCCCTCTCCCTCTCCCTCTCCCTCTCCCTCTCCCTCTCCCCTCTTCCTCTCCCTCTCTCTCTCTCTCCCGCTCCCTCTCCCCCCCTCCCCCTCTCCCTCCCTCCCCCCCCCTCCCCCCCCCCTCTCTCTCTCCCCCTCCCCTCCCCCTCCCCCTCTCCCTCTCCCTCTCCCTCTCCCTCCTCTCCTCTCCCCTCTCCCTCTCCTCTCCCTCTCCCTTCCCTCATCCCTTCCCCCCTCTCCCTTCCCCCCTCTCCCTTCCCCCCCCTCTCCCTCCCCCCCTCTCCCTTCCCCCCCCTCTCCCTTTCCCCCCCCTCTCACTTCCCCCCCTCTCCCTTTCCCCCCCCTCTCCCTTTCCCCCCCCTCTCCCTTCCCCCCCTCTCCCTCCCCCCCCTCTCCCTCCCCCCCTCCCCCTCCCCCCCTCTCCTTCCCCCCTCTCCCTTCCCTCCCCCTCTCCCTCCCCCCCTCTCCCTCCCCCCCCTCCCCTTCCCCCCCTCCCCTTCCCCCCCCTCCCCTTCCCCCCCTCTCCTTCCCCCCTCCCCTTCCCCCCCTCCCCCTTCCCCCCCTCTCCTTCCCCCCCTCTCCTCCCCCCCTCTCTCTCCCCCCCTCTCTCTCCCCCTCTCCCTTTCCCTCCCCCTCCCTTTCCCTCCCCCTCCCTCTCTCTTTCTCTGCCCACTCTCTCTCTCTGCCCACTCTCTCTCTGCCCCTCTGTGTCTCTACCCCTCTCTTTGTGTCTCTATCCCTCTCTCTGCTCCTCTGCCCCTCTGTACCTCTGCCCCCACACACTCTCTCTCTCTCTCTACCCCCCTCCTTCTCCCTCTCTAGACACGTCTGAGTTGGGGGCTATGCATGAGTGGATAGGGTGGGGATGGGGTAAAAGGAGCAAATGAATAATATTAATATAATACCAAGGGGGGGGTGGTTAGAGTGTGTGGGGGGTGGGTTATTGTGCGTGTGACGCTGCAGGCCGCCCCCCCTCCCCACGCAACCGCGCGTTGAGGGGACGGGACCCAACAGGTCCCACTTGGTCTAGTAATTTATAAAAATTGGAACATTTTATCAGTGGTACCACAAAATAAGCACTTCACTCTCTACTAAGGTCTGAATTTAAACCAAAACATGACAAATCATTCAGTCATGGGATGTAGTGGAATAATAACTATTGATCAAGATGAAATTATGTTTTTATTATCTCTTTAGAAATTTAGTAGATGGCAGTTGTCCATGAAGATGTAATGATTGTCAACATGTGTTTATTAATCATGTGTATTTAATGGGGGAAATTACCTTGGATTGTTAAGTCTGTTTGAACAATGTGCAGTGCTTGGCAAGAATTTCTATTTTGAGAATATTCTACTATCTCAAAGACATTATGCTCAAACTTGTTGTATTACAGTGTAACTTGATTTTTGGTCAAACTCCTTCAGTTATTCCTGAACATTTTTTTTTTCTTTAGGAAATGGATATGATATAAAAATGCCTTAGATATATTGGGTAGAAAACCCCGTAAAAGTTGCTGAAGCATTTGGCAGGTTAGGCAGTATCTGGGGGGAGAAAAACAGGGTCAATGAGAAAACAAGCATGCCTTAATGAGTTGAAAGGCAGAGGGGTTGAGCGAACAGGAAGTATATAATGTCTCTGGTTACTTTAACAACTCTGGTTCGCACTCCACTGTTTTACATTCTGTGGGGGAAAGAAACAAATGTGACTTGAAACTGAAATATCTAGGGACATCTTCGGCGAGAGTGAGGTGGTTACCTGAAATTGTTGAATTAGAACAGAGCTCCAAAATTGTGGGTTGCCTATTTGGATAGATGGGTTTTCTCATTGAGATTATGTTGGATATGACTGGTAGGACTCTAAAGATGGGTCAGAGTGTGAATGAGATGGAGAATACAAGAGATGGGTGATTGAAGCTCAAGATCATCCTTGTGAATGGCACAAAGATGTTACGTAAAACAGTCACCCAGTCTGCATTTGATTTCTTCAATGTAGAGGGGACCACATGGTGAGTATCCAGTGCAAACACTAAATTGGAAGGAGTATTTAGGTGAAATAGCAAGCTCTTTTGTTTGTACCTTCCCTGTTCCCACAGTTCTGCATTCCCTCTCCCAACTAAACAAACAATTTCCTTTGTTTAGCTTCCACATCGCCTTTGTAGATTCATCTCCCATCCCAGAGTCCCCCATTTCTTTTATTTACCCCTCTCATTTCCTTGTTCCCTTCCACCCACATTTCACTCCTTCTCTTATAACCATATAACCATATAACAATTACAGCACGGAAACAGGCCATCTCGGCCCTACAAGTCCGTGCCGAACAATTATTTCCCCCTAGTCCCATCTACCTGCACTCAGACCATAACCCTCCATTCCTTTCCCACCCATATACCTATCCAATTTATTTTTAAATTATAAAATCGAACCTGCCTCCACGACTTCCACTGGAAGCTCATTCCACACAGTTACCACTCTCTGAGTAAAGAAGTTCCCCCTCATGTTACCCCTAAACTTCTGTCCCTTAATTCTGAAGTCATGTCCTCTTGTTTGAATCTTCCCTACTCTCAATGGTAAAAGCTTGTCCACGTCAAGTCTGTCTATCCCTCTCATCATTTTAAAGACCTCTATCAAGTCCTCCCTTAAGCTTCTGCGCTCCAGAGAATAAAGACCTAACTTATTCAACCTTTCTCTGTAACTTAGTTGCTGAAACCCAGGCAACATTCTAGTAAATCTCCTCTGTACTCTCTCTATTTTGTTGACACCCTTCCTATAATTGGGCGACCAAAATTGTACACCATACTCCAGAATTGGTCTCACCAATGCCTTGTACAATATTAACATTACATCCCAACTTCTATACTCAATGCTCTGATTTATAAAGGCTAGTATACCAAAAGCTTTCTTTACCACCCTATCTACATGAGATTCCACCTTCAGGGAACTATGCACAGTTATTCCTAGATCCCTCTGTTCAACCTGACACCCTTTAGTCTCTTTTTCATCTCTAGCCTTTGCCGTTTACTCCACCCTTTGCCTCGTTCACTTGGATTCAACTATTGCTTGCGAGGCTTTGCACCACCCCACGCCCTTTTTCCAGATTACTCCTCCCTCTTCTCCAATTTCTGATCAAAAATGTTGTCTGCCCATACCTTCCACATGTACAACCGGACTCATAGAGTTCCTCCGTACTTTGTGTTTTGTTCAAGATTCCAGCATATGTTGTGCGTGTCTCGCTCAATCAAAGTGATTATGACCCTGGGACTGTTCTCTGTACCCGCCCCTTTCATGCAATTTAAACTGGAACCAAGGAGCTGCAGATGTCAGTTTACAAAATAAAGTGCTGGAGTCATTCAGTGGCTCAGGCAGCATCTCTAGTTTTCTCTGGCCGTTGTCCATCTGCCTATCATTAACCCCTCTGAACTGTTGTTCACCTACCTGCCAGCTGAGTGCACACACGCACACATGCACACGCACACTCACACACACACACACACACACACACACACACACACACACACCCACACACACACACACACACACACACACACACACCTCTCAAAGCAAGCGTTTTTACTGAAGAAGGGCCCTGGCCCGAAACGCCGCCCGTCCTTTTCCCCCCCCGACATGCTGCCTGACCTGCTCAGTTACACCAGCACTTTGTGTTTATCTTTGGGTATATACCAGCATCTGCAGTTCTTTCTACACAAGCCTTTTTACTGTTTGATGCACAGTTTGCGCAGGTGTAGTTTTTAAGCATGCTTTTAAAATGTACTTTTTAAAGAATCGTATCCTGAACCATTTACAAGTTAAACTACTGAAATCAGTATCTTACGAATTTTTTAAAGCATTTAGCACACAATTGTTAGTGTTCCATCACCAAAAAATGCTTAAAGCCGCCTTGAAGGCCTTCAAATGTACACTGTTAACTGTAAACTTAATGCTAATTCATTAAATCTTGAAGACTAACCAAATTTGTGGGTGGAGAGAGCTTTGAGTGCAACAAATCACAGAAACTTGATTTGCCTTGGGCGTAATTTCCACTTGAATTTCCATGATCTATTTTGCTGGTTTGATGAATGTCTGGCAAGTTGCACTGAAAATCCATAGCAATCTAGTAGAAACCCCAGGCCACTAATGGTGAGTTGACGTAGATTTGAAAGTGAATTTGACAATTGCTTACGCAGTTGAAGTTGGACATTTGTGAGCATGTCAGTAAAATTAACATATTTCAATTCTGCAGGCTTTGCTGAAGAAATTGTGCAAAAAAAGCTTCCATTTTCACTACACATTCTCTTCAAAATGGTATTACGAACATCACTGTACTTTAATTGGTACGCGTGACAATAAAAGACCTTTGACCTTTGAAACCTTTGAAAATGTCCCAATGCTAAATAAGTACATTTTAAGTTTGTTCATTGTAATATAGGAGATTGAGTCATTTTACATCTATCCATTAGAAATGTTTGTGAAATGAAGGTCCTTAAACTTCATGCAGTAAACACTTCTATTTACAATTGAGGAAACATGGATATATGGGCACATTTTCCACTTTTGACTTTCACTATGTATACATTTGTTACAGATGTTTTTGTTTACATTCTTGTTGAGCATTTATGTGATGTTCTGAGTTGTGAAGTTGCATTTATTTTGGTAGTTAATTGCCAGATGATTTATTTGTTAATCACTCCTAGAATAAACCTGGTCTCCCTGTAAGGATCCCTTGCCTGCGCTGGATTTCTTGTTTTGGGGATTCCTGACTCCTAGATTTCTCTATTCCGGAAAAATTAATTGTCTTAGCTGCCATAATAATTTTCACACAAATGTAGGTTAGGCTGTCAAATAAAACTTCTGTGTAATGAATGTATGAAATGTGCATGTGTGTATGAAATCTGCACTAGTCTGTTCAACGTCTTGTCAAAAAAAGTTGTTTTGAAGCTACATAATTGAGTTTAAAGTTCAAATCTTCCTACTTGTGAATTTTAAAGGCATTGTTCTGTTGCTAGTGGAAGCCAGTGATGTGCTACCACCTGTAGGAGATCTGCAGTACTGGCACAAATGTTTTTTTTGTGATTGTTGTTTTTTCTAAATGACATGCCAGAATTGCGTGTAAGAAGTGACGAGTGATCAACACTGTAAACTATGTCAAAAGTGCATCTTTCAATTGTATAGTTGTACTGAGATTTCTTTGAGTAATTTGACTGGGCTCCTCTGTACATAATGGGGAATTGAGGACCAAAAACGTGCCCGTATTCATGTATGGATTCTGATCTGCATGATGCCTTCATTTTTTTAAATTCTCGATGTAATAAATCTTGTATTGTGCTGATCTGCAGAAAATAGCTGTAGTTGTAAATTGGGGGTTTTAATATGTCAAGATTATGGTGGAAACCATGCTTACAAACTTGTATAAGAGCCCGAGAAGAGACCGAATGCTGGAGTAGCCCGTAGACAAGATGGACAGGGACAGTGAAGTGAAGTTACAACAGGATCTAGATCAATGGGGAAAGTGGGCAAAATAATGACAAATAGAATTTAACTTGGTCAAACACAGTATGATGCATTTTGGGAAGTTAATTCAGGTTCGGACATAAATAGTGAATGGCAGTGTGTGATGTTGAACAGAGAGGCCTTGGAGTACAAATGTATAGTTCCCTGAACATGTCAACGCAATAGGTAGGGCAGTGAGGACGGTATATAGAATGCTTGCCATCTTCAGCCAAGGCATTATGTTGTACAAAACGTTAGTTGGGCCTCACTTGGAGTATAGTCTGCAGTTCTAGTTCTGGTTGCCATACAGCAGAAAATATGTAATTAAACCAGAGAGGTTACCGAAAAGATTCACAAGGATATTTCCTGGATTGACGAACTTGAGTTATATAGATAGATTGGGACTGTTTTCCCTGGAATGATTGTGGATGAGAGGTGACATAGTTACAAATTATGAGACTTGGATACGTTAGATGGCCTGATACTGTTTCCCAAGGTGGGGCACCTAAAACATAGAAACATAGAAAATAGGTGCAGGAGTAGGCCATTCGCCCCTTCGAGCCTGCACCGCCATTCAATATGATCATGGCTGATCATCCAACTCGGTATCCTGTACCTGCCTTCTCTCCATACCCCCTGATCCCTTTAGCCACAAGGGCAACATCTAACTCCCTCTTAAATATAGCCAATGAACTGGCCTCAACTATCTTCTGTGGCAGAGAATTCCACAGATTCACCACTCTCTGTGTGAAAAATGTTTTGTCTCATCTCGGTCCTAAAAGACTTCCCCCTTATCCTTAAACTGTGACCCCTTGTTCTGGACTTCCCCAACCGGGAACAATCTACCTGTATCTAGCCTGTCCAACCCCTTAAGAATTTTGTAAGTTTCTATAAGATCCCCCCTCAATCTTCTAACTTCTAGCGAGTACAAGCCGAGTCTATCCAGTCTTTCTTCATAAGAAAGTCCTGACATCCCAGGAATCAGTCTGGTGAACCTTCTCTGTACTCCCTCTATGGCAAGAAACAAGAGGAGAGAGGGAAATGATATAAGGGAATCTGAGGCATACATTTTCAACAGAAAGAGTAGTTGATATTTGGAATCAGCTTCCAGAGGAAGCGGTGAAGACCCGAATAGTAACGACATTTTAAGAATCACGTTAAGTCCTTGAATGACAAAGCCAAAGCAGAGGGATATAGAATTAATGTGGATAAATGGAATCCGTATAATTGGTAGGATAGTTGGCATTGAGTCGGCCGAAGGACATGTTTCTACGCTGTCTAACTTTGACTAGCACAGTTTATTCTATACTGATAAATCTTTAATGCTCAACAGCAGTCTTCCCGACAATATAAAAGTAAATTCATTATTTCTATACTAACATCTGGGTCTGAATGAAACTTATTTCAGGATCATTGACTAGTGATTTATTATTTCACTGGCCTTTCAATAGCACTAGGGGATTTTCTGAAGTATACATGGGGAGCTTCACATGCAACTAAATCCTTTCAATTGACTACTTTATTTGACAGTTCTTTTCTGCAAAAGTATTGTTATACCCCAAATTGACTCTGCCATTTGTATCGGCTACGATTTTGCTAAGTGATAAAAGATTGGGCCTTCAAACGCAAATTAGGTTAATTGACATTGTACTCTGTCATGACTAGTTGGAAGGCTTCACATATCAGTCTTTTATACCTGTTCTGCACAGTCTTGGTAATGTCAACTTTTTTTTTGTACAAAAAATGAATTTCAGATTGTGCAGATTATACAGAAAACTAAATATTGTTTACATTTTCTAAATAATAATTTGTCCGTAGTGATTATCAGAGTTTTCACCATCCTGTATAACTTGTTTGACAGTGTAAACTGCAGCATTGAAAAGCGTCGACGTGAGCAAGAGAGCAAATACATTGAGGAACTGGCTGAACTAATCTCAGCTAACCTAAGTGACATTGACAACTTCAATGTCAAACCTGATAAATGTGCAATCTTGAAAGAAACAGTGAGGCAGATTCGTCAGATAAAAGAGCAAGGTAATGTGATGTATTATAATCCTACTAAATATTAATGCAGAAAATCTGCAATAAATTGTGTCTGCCATTTTGTTTGATAATGCTATGGTGAAGTATGTCAGAGCATTTTTCTATGTTAAAAGATTATAAATTCCATATTGCACACTTGACATTAATTATCTTGATGTAATAAAGTTGAAGCTAGGAGATGAAGTGAGACAAATATTGAGGGACTTGTTGCTAACACCAAACCTCTCACCATTCCTCCATGTTTATCTATATTATTCATAAAATAAGTTCTCTGCTTGCAGTCTTTGTGGTCCCTCAAATGGTGTGGATGTGGGGACATTCACACCATTAGACATTGAATAAGTGCTCTGTTGACAAATTATATATATATATATATATATATATATATATATACTATTATCATTGTATGTTGTTGAGGACATTCACTTGGTGCAGTAACATTAAAAACCTGCATTGCTGATGCTGCAAGCCTTGAAATTGCAGCAAACTATATAACTGATTTTTATTTTAATGTTAAAACTTAAATTACTAAAAACCTTTTGAATTTTAGCCAAAATATCTAAATTAAGACAAATGCAGGTTCCAGACTGCTACATAAAACTCCACTCAAGGATAGAGATTTTGCCCTGTCTGCTCTTTCAGAAAATGATAGCCCCTTTTGTATTTTTTTAAATGGAAAGGTGCTTTATTAATGCGATGCTTTATGTTGTTGTGGAATTGTATTGTAATGACCTCATTGGAGTTTGTTCAAAGTTTTTGTTATGATGTGGAAAGACTTTCACCCCTCTAGTGGAGGATCTAGTGTTGGTACATGCTGTGCCGGAATAAGGAACTTTAGTTCAGTTTTATAGTTAGACGAAGCACACAGTGAAATTATTTCTTTCAGGAACATAACAGGCCTGTAAACACATGTTTGAGGATAACATTTTTTTAAAAAAGCAATAAATTAAAATCCCACTAATTGATTGGAAAATAGATTTGAGGCGCTTGATCAGTCGTGATCTTGCTAAGTGATAAAGCAGGATTGAGAGGCAATTACAAAATTCTTAAGGGGTTGGACAGGCTAGATGCAGGAAGATTGTTCCCGATGTTGGGGAAGTCCAGAACAAGGGGTCACAGTTTAAGGATAAGGGGGAAATCTTTTAGGACCGAGATGAGGAAAACATTTTTCACACAGAGAGTGGTGAATCTCTGGAATTCTCTGCCACAGAAGGTAGTTGAGGCCAGTTCGTTGGCTATATTTAAGAGGGGTTAGATGTGGCTCTTGTGGCTAAAGGGATCAGGGGGTATGGAGAGAAGGCAGGTACAGGATACTGAGTTGGATGATCAGCCATGATCATATTGAATGGCGGTGCAGGCTCGAAGGGCCGAATGGCCTACTCCTGCACCTATTTTCTATGTTTCTATGTTTCTAATTCTTCAATTTATGAAGTTAAGTAATCCTCAATTGAGCTTTAATTGCTGAAAGTATATTTTAATTGATCACCTGGTTAATTATTTATTCAAATCCTGATAAACGATCGAGAATGTTAGAACACTGTTGATATGTTCTTTAAATCCTGCCCTCATCTTCAAATATACCATTTAATTTTCCCAATCTCTTCCAAAACTCTATCATGCTGTGCATTTTACATTACTTTGATGCCAGCCAATTTTGGAGTGATATAGCCTTTGATTATTACAATCTCAAAAAATCCTTCCATATTTCAATTCCGTTATCTTTATTAACTTCTCAAAATGTCATCTTGTTACCTTTATTTTTCTTGGCTTAGTATCTTTTCCCAATATTTTATTTTAAAATATGTCCTATAGGGTATAATTTAGACCATAGAGTTCTAAAACTAGTGTGCTTTAATTTTAACACGCATTGATTTTGTTGTTTAGACATACTCTGTTCAGTTTTAGAATTTAAAATGCTGATTTATATAATGGACGGAGGAGCTATGAAGCGAGAAGAGCGTTTTTACTTGTCTCTGTACAGTTAATTGTTTCTGTTCATAGGAAAAGCGTCTTCAAATGAAGATGATGTCCAAAAAGCAGATGTTTCTTCAACAGGACAAGGAGTTATTGATAAAGATTCATTGGGTCCCCTATTGCTCAAGGTAATCTGATAATACACAATACTTTCTAATATTAATTTTCCATGTGACCAGTTCGCCAACGAAATGGAAGACCTCATGGATTGGTAGCTTTAGTTATGTACAGGTCCTTGCTGAGTTACGATATAGTTCTTGAGAAACAAGGAGCTGCAGATGCTGGTTTACAAAAAAAAGACACATTTTTGGAGTGATCGTTCCGGTCGAGACCCTTCTTCAGACTGTCTGAAGAAGTATCCTGACCCAAAATGTCACCGATCCATGTTCTCTAGAGATGTTGCCTAACCTGCTGAGTTACTCCAGCACTTTGTACTCTTTTCTGTTCTTGAGAACTGTTTTTAATCCGAGCAGTTCGCAACTCGGAGAGGGCAGCTACAAACAGAGTTCCCCCACAGCAGGTCTGGAGGTGACTTGTCTAATATGGATAGATAATCTGGAGAAGCATTCAAAATCTAATTTTACCACTCTTAATAATGAAGCTGATATTAACAATTTTTGATGGAGCTTATCATGTGCTAATAATGAGATTCTTTTGAAAGATTTTTCTGCAGTATGTTTTTAATGATATTGGAGCCTAAATGGTGTGACACTGGATAGATTTGCAAGATAAACATCAAAGTGTTTAACTTGAATATATTCTATTTGGCTTGGACATGGCAACATTTTAGCTAATGTCAAAAACAATCATCTGTAGCCCCGCCAAATCCAACCCACTGGTCTCCCAAATGTGTGTTCATATGTATAGACTGTGCACAAGTCACCCATTCGTAAACTGGGGGATGTCCAGATTTTAAGAGAATATTTAAAGTCTTTGAATTGTATTGCACATTCAACATGTATGTCTTAATCTGACGAACAATCCTGCACACATTTTGCTCAGTGAGACATGGTCTATTTGTGGTTGCAGGCCCTGGATGGCTTTCTGTTTGTGGTTAATCGAGATGGAAACATTGTTTTTGTGTCCGAAAACGTTACCCAGTACCTTCAGTACAAACAGGAGGAGCTCATGAACACTAGTGTGTATAATATCCTTCATCAAGAGGACCGTGATGAATTTCTTCGAAATTTGCCGAAATCAACAGGTAGGAAAACCGTTAAAAAATGGTGAGATTTCGAGGCAGTGCACTCGTTTAGTTGCGAGCATTTTAAGATGACGGAGTAGTACGTGAGGGTCCTCGTTCCCTCAAGTATCAGTGCTCTGTCTTCCTTGGTCTGTTAAAATTGGTGATTTTATTTCAAATGAATTTCACAATTATAATAATGCACTTAAGGCACTATGTTGATTACATGTGGATGTTCAGGTAAAATAAATTATACCTGGCCCACCACGGTGTCTGATTTATTATATTAGTGGATTTTTGAATACCACATGGCAAGGCAGTAGAAACACAAAAATAGATGAGGGGTGGGAAGAGGTGGTGGTATAGGATTGAGAGAGCTACCATCTCTGACTAGAAGTCGTGAGAAATTTGTACTGGTGTTTATGACTGAAGGAAGGCTAGAAGAAAGATAGAATGCATGATTTTTCATATTGCTGACTCAATTTCTTCACATTCACACTGGGAAAAAGTTTTTTCGTACACTTATGCACGATTGAAGAAAACCTCTCGATCAGTGTGCTTGCAAAACTTTTAGTGTATGAGAAAGAATGTCTCTGAATCTAGTTATCTAGAATGATCTAGATTTTCCAGTGAATGTTTGCTGTTTATGTATGATGCATGACATAGAAATGGGCTGATTGGCCTGTTCATCACTCAAGAGTCCTGCTGTCTTTTTTCATTTTAATCGTTGATAGTAACTCTCTGCTCTCGTCTCCTTCATATGCTTGTCTACCCTCCCTTTAAATGTACTTTTGGTGACTGCCTCCAATCATGTTGTTCCCCATGAGTGAACCCATTCTTTGTTTCCATTCTATCATAGGCTTTTTCATCATTCAACTCTCTCACCTCTTAACTGTGTTTTGTGGTTTTTGTTTTGTGTGCAAACTGAGGTTTGTAGGTTAATTGGCTTGGTAAATGTAAAAGTTGTTCGTAGTGTGTGTATGATAGTGTTAATGTGCAGGGATCGCTGGTTGGTGCGAACCCGGTGGGCCGAAGGGTCTGTTTCCGTGCTGTATCTCAAACTAAACTAAACTATAAAGATATCCAGTCTGGTAACCCTTTACTGACTTAAATATCCTTGCATTTCTGGTATTATTTGAATAAATCCTCTCTGCACACTCTCTATTGCCTTTTTATCCATTTTACTATGTGATGACCAGGGTTAAACACACTACTCCTTCAATCATCTAACCAAGGTTTGATGTAGAGTAAAGGGCCTGTCCCACTTGGGTGTCATTTGTGCTACAGGCCGGTAGTGAATGACGCGCGACAGTCATCTAGCAGTTCGACAGTCATGCGCCAAGTGCTCTTGAGGGCCCTGCTTCATTTGGGAGCCATTTGCGATGTCGTTCGTATTTAGTCCGATCTCTGTGGCAAGGATTTTCCCAGTGAAAAAATTTCAAAACTACGTGCGCTTTATACCCGGGTGGTCACGTGGTGCAGCGCTCAAATGACGCGTCGACGGCGTACGGGCGGTGCATGGTTACGGACGTTGACACGGTGACACATAATAAATTAGCATCGGCAATGTTTGTGTGTAACCATGCGTCACCACGCGCTACACGTACGTTGTCAGTACATCAGCGTATGCCATCAGTATGTCAGAGTGCACAAGGGATACGTCATGCAGGTGGCGTGAGAGGATTTTGAGCATTCCAAAATCCTGGGGTGCAGCGCGTTACCGCGCATCACTGCATACGCCACCACGCCTCACCGCACGCCATGCGTGCATCACAATGTGCCAACCAATTTTTAGGATGTCGCGTAAAAGACGTGCAAATGACGCCCAAGTGGGACAGGCCCTTAATAAGGAGCTGGCATCTTTAACCTGTTAACAGGTTTGCAAGCATATCTTGATGCAGCTAGCTCATGCATGTTCAGATTGTCTCTGATCAGTTGGTGTTCATGATCTGCATTCATGTTTCCTCAGTGAACGGAGTTTCTTGGGCAAATGAAACACAGAGGCAGAAGAGCCACACATTCAATTGTCGAATGCTAGTGCAGATTCCTTATGATTCTTTGGAGGAGTCTAATGGAAATCACGAAACACGTCAGAAATATGAAACCATGCAGTGCTTTGCACTCTCTCAGCCCAAGGCTGTAACTGAAGAGGGTGAAGGTAAGTTCCTTGTATGTTCAGCATATAATATTTCAACGTGGAAGATGAAATTCAAGTGGGTGTCATGAGGTGAATTTGTCATAATGTTCTTTGCATTAGTTGTGGGTGAATTAGACTTCTCTATGAATTTATTTACTTCGGCCAGTTTCTACATTGTTGTGCGGATTGTTTGGTTTTTGGGTCCTGTAATTTTATTCATGTACCCTTTTAAGCATTACATCAAGTACATCAAGATTCAAGATGGCGGCGCTGGCTTAACAGCTGCGGCCCACCTGCAGTCCGTCTGTTTTTTTTTCTTTCTTTTTGTTCCTTGTCATGTTTTAGTTAATTTTGTTTTATTAAGTTGTGTATGTGTGTGGGTGGGGTGGGAGAAACATGCTTTGGTCTCTTCCTTCGGGGGATGCGACTTTTTCTTCGGTCGTATTCCCCGTCCCCGTCTCCGTCTGCGCCGAGGCCTAATGGCGGAGCTGGCAACATCGGAGCTGTAGCAGCGGCAGCAGCGGCGGAGACCCGACTCGGCCCCGAAGCTGCGGCGGCGGCGGCAGCAGCAGCGGAGACCCGACTCGGCCCTGGAGCTGTGGCGGCAGCGGCAGCAGCAGCGGTAGCGGAGACCCGACTCGGCCCCGAAGCTGTGGCGGCGGCGGCAGCAGCAGCGGTAGCGGAGACCCGACTCGGCCCCGAAGCTGTAGCGGCGGCAGCAGCAGCGGAGACCCGACTCGGCCCTGGAGCTGTGGCGGCAGCGGCAGCAGCAGCGGTAGCGGAGACCCGACTCGGCCCCGAAGCTGTGGCGGAGGCAGCGGCGACCCGAGTCGGCCTCGGAGCTGTGGCGGCTGCAGCGACCATCCGCGGAGTTTGAACCGTCGCCTCGGCGCAGAGGGAGAACAAAGAGGGAAGAGACAGAGACTTTAAGATTTTGCCTTCCACCACAGTGAGGAGGTGTTTGGTGAACTCACTGTGGTGGATGTTAAATTTGTGTTGATTGTGTGTTTTTTGTCATTTTTTAAATTATATGTATGACTGCAGGGAAACAAAATTTCGTTCAGACCGAAAGGTCTGAATGACAATAAACAAATCTAATCTAATTTAAATGGTCTGGAATCTTATGATTCTGGCCCTAGTAGTGATTTTTAGGTATTATACTTTCATTTACTAATATATTTTTATTTTATACCGAAACATTTCAAGATCACAAGCTCCTTATTTTTCCCCTCTCTTTCTTCCAAACCATTGTTTGCAAATTTTTTTTTCAGTAGCTCAACCTGAACTAGTTGCTTACTTAAATCAAATTGTCCTTTATTGCAACTCAATCATCCATCCAAACTGGCAGTTCTAATTACTGCACTTTATTGTAGATTAAATACAATATCAATCAATCAATAAATTGACAATTATCATTCTTATTGCTTGGTGACAACAATTGTGAGAGAAATAGGAATATTAAGATAACTAAAAATTTGGGGAATGTGGAAAAGTTAAGCTAACGTTTGAAAATAATTTTCTCTCGCGAAGGGGGTCATTTCTGCTGGTAACAACATCCTCAGATATGCTTCCTTAGTTGAGAAATATGT
The DNA here is from genome assembly GCF_010909765.2 of Amblyraja radiata. Classification (NCBI taxonomy): domain Eukaryota; kingdom Metazoa; phylum Chordata; class Chondrichthyes; order Rajiformes; family Rajidae; genus Amblyraja; species Amblyraja radiata. The sequence goes on along the minus strand of NC_045978.1, from coordinate 27,935,809 downwards.
CCAGCATCATTTGATATAGACACAAACTGCAGGTGCTGGTTTACAATAAAAAGACGTAAAGTGCTGGAATAACTCAGCAGGTGAGGCATCATCTCTCGAGAACTTGGATAGGTGACGTTTCATGTCGGGACCCTCCTTCAGACTGAAAAAGACTACAGGAAATATGACAAACCCTGTTATGTGCCAAATCTGTTATCCAGAAATACTGCCTGACCTGAGTTACTCCATCATTTTGTGACCATTTCATGTACATAATTTATGTGATGCCTGATGGATGAGCTAATCTTCGAGGATACCACCGCTGAATGTTGTGCTATCCTAATTCAATGCTCATTTATATGCAGCGTCACAGATTTCGGCATTTAATTTCCCTTCCCCGAGTTCTGCAATATGTGACCAAAGACAAAACCACTCCAAGCTGAGTTGAGATTATCTAACTTTGCACGCACTTAGGTTTTCAATTGGTAAGATTCTTTAACTAATTGGACTCCAAACAAGCTTCATCGAGGATACGAATGACCTAATTTCTTAATCTGAATGCAAACTCATTAAACCTATTTGTCGACTAATTCGTTTTATTATACCAGCTGTAAAGATCTGCTGTCTCAAAGGAATGATTGTACAAGAAGACTTTTACCCATTTATTTTGACCTGTTACTGACTGTCATTTGCCAGGGAAGTAAATATGATGAAATAAAATGTATTGGTAAAGAATATTTGAGTTGATTATTAACATGGAAAGTGGAACTGAAGCCTGATTTTTGTTGCTCCAGATCTTCAGTCCTGTATGATTTGCGTTGCAAGACGGATTACACCAGTGGAACGATCACAGTTCCCCACCAGTCCTGAAAGCTTTGTCACAAGACATGACATAACAGGTGAGTGTTGTGGGAAATCAAACCTAATATAAAAAAAGGTCTACCATGCCTTTAACCCAGTGCCCTCCATAATGTTTGGGACAAAGACCCGTCATTTATTTATTTGCTTCTGTACGCCACAATTTGAAAGTTGTAATAGAAAAAAATCACATGTGGTTAAAGTGCACATTGTCAGATTTTAATAAAGGCCATTTTTATACATTTTGGTTTCACCATGTAGAAATCCTTTTCACGCCATTCATCACTTTGCTCCAGTTGATTGAGACGCACAACTGGCATGTGACCTACCCTGTTCCCGCATCTGCCTCCCCCGTCCCAAAACCAAACTAAATCACAACGTACAACTTGGGAAATACAATATTGTTTGAGGCATAAACATCACATTTAGTAGGAACAGACAGTGCGCATTTACCCGATCGATTCCTCTCAAGATTTTATCCACCTCCATAAGATCAATTGTTGCACACATTTGTTTCCCCAACTCATTTGCTGAGCATCTTCACTCACTGCCTTCCAATTGAGTCTCAATTGTTGAACTTGAGCTAGCTCAACAAAATAAATATGTTTCTAAATCTATTCAACCAAGCCACACCACAATGTACAACTTGGGAACTACTGTATTGTGTGAAAGGCATAAAAATCAAACTGACACCACGATTTCTGATGTAACCTCATAATCAGATTAATGTCACAGTCTTTATCAATCTCTTTAAATATGAATTGGCTTGATATTGTCGATGTAAAACACTCATTGATGGAGAATTGGAACTTTTAGAATATTTTAATATCTCAAAGAAGCCTTAGATAAATAGAATTTGCCTTCATTTTATGTGATGTGGACATCATAGCAAAGCCAGCATTCATAACTAACCCATCACAAAACCAGTCTCCCGAACCTCCCTTGACGCTACTCCTCACGTTGCCTTGGGAAAGCAGTCAAAGTAATCGAGGACCATTTCTACTCTGGTAATTTCCTCCTCTTCCCTCTTCCGTCAGGCAGAAGGTACAACATACCACCAGATACAGGAACAGACTCTTTCTTTCTGTTATCAGACTATCGAATGGATCTCTCATAAACTAAGGGTGTAGCCCCAATCTCCAAACTTGCACTGTTGTGGCCCCTGTACTTTTTTGTTTTTTGCACTTTCTCTGTAGCTGTAAGACTATATTCTGCATTCTGGTTATTTTCTCTCCTTGTATTACGTGTATTTGTGTATAGCTTGATAGTATTCGTATGGTTTAATTTGACTGGAAAGCAGGCAAAACTATGTTTTTTTATGACAATCATAATACTAATAACTGCCCTTTGCAAAGTTATTGTGCACCACTCACGTCACTGCTGCAGACCTAATGAAGATAATCCTACATTATTTGCGAGTTCCAGTGCATGAAACCAGTGAAAATGAAGGAATGATATTATGTTTCCATGCATCAAGATGGTGTGCAAATTTGAAGGGAAACCTAGAAATGATAGTCTCCGTACATCTTTTTTGTGAACCAACATCTGCAGCTCCTTGTATCCCATTGAGTTCCCATTCATCTACTATTTATCTACTGTTCTTGTCATTGAGTGGCAGATTGGCAGATTGTAAGCTGGTGATTATTTGGTATTCAGTACACTCTAGACACAGTGACCGAGCGACTGTATATTTAGTAGTGCATGTTGACCAAAAGCCTTTTGTTACTTTCCCTGTTCCAATTTTAAAATGGATTTGTATGAAGTTCCTTTTCCCTTTTATTTCTAGGCAAGATAACTTCAATCGATCCAAGTTCCCTGCGTGCCTCGATGAAGCCAGGTTGGGAAGATCTTGTGAGGAGATGCATTCAGAGGTTCTTTCACCATAATGATGGACAACCATGGTCACTGAAAAGACATTACCAAGAAGGTGAAGTGCTCTTTCATGCATTAGCTGAGAAATGAATGGTTGTTGGATTGTGAAGAGTAGTTGGGTGCATACAGATATTCCAAAGGAGAGTTGAGAATTTTATTGAGATGGATGTTAGAAACAAGGCATGTCTTCAACCATAGTTTCATAACAAAAACATAATTGAAGCTCAAAGATGGTGCTGTTTTAGAAACTACTAATACTCTTTTAACTCTTATCTGCACTCTGTTTCCTTTCTCTTTTATTAAACTACCTGTTGTACTTGTGTATGGTATGATTGTCCTCATGCATGGTATGATTTGCCTGGATAGCATGCAAACCCAAATGTTTCCCTGTATTTAGGTACACGTGACAATAATAAACTAATAATAGAAGCTGCATTGAAGCTAAATGCTCTCTGATATTCTGGTCCACGACTTCACTGGCACATAACAAAGTCTGATTAATGATCTTTTCCCTATTGTTGATTAATTAATCATATCTTATTGCCTTTAAGCTGTGGAGCTGCAAATTGTACTAGTAGCTTGCTCATCTTGATGGGGATGTGGTTGGTGCTATTTATTCAAACCTGTTCACCTTAGCGCTTTGCTAAGTGCTTGATATGTTATGACATGCACAGTGAATTGTAACAATATTTAATTAATTGAACCTAGAGCCAATTAAAGATCATTGGATTAATTATTTTAGCATGTGCTGAGTGTATTTTTATGATTTAAAATGCATTATTACTAAAAACATTTATAAAACAAGGGTGGCTGGAGCTTCCTAAATTTAAAGCAATATATCCTCTTTAAGGAAAGATATACACGGGTGTAATTTATCCACATCCATGATACCACTTTAACGTCTGCTTAAAAAAACATACAAAAATAAATGTGAAGCAACAAACTAAAAATAAAGATTCAGTTGCATTGGTGGCTCTTCAATTTAATAAAATGTAAAATTGATGGTGCCTGTTCATTTGTATGATAACATTATTTTTCTCATCCTATCTAGCCATGATGCAAGGCCAAGCAGAGAGTCCGTTGTATCGGTTTTCCTTGTCAGATGGCACTATTGTCACTGCACAAACCAAGACCAAGCTATTGCGCAATCCAGCATCCAATGAAACCCTTGGCTTTGGCTCCACACATCTGCTTCAAAGGTACAGGAAAGCAAGTCTTAGTTAAGTTAGAAACTGCAGTTGTATGTAGATATGCATCCACTGGCCCATACATATGATCTAGAGTGGAGTTTTAAGGACCTGTTGTGGTTTAAATTAATTAAAGTGGCATGTGGTAAATAATGAAGTCTGGTCACATATAATACATCTGAAATGGGACTGGAGTCACTGGAGCCGAACTTTGGAATAGAACGTATACTTTGCTATGTCCTGCATATGTGACTAAGGATGAATTCCACCCCAGATGTGTAATTGAATTTTAATCTTTGAGTGAGAATTGAGAGTTTCTGCTGTAGCTTCAAGCATAGTGCTGTATTTATTGTTCAGTTGGGTGGCAAGCGTCATGGTATCTATGCAAACTCCACTTTTGAGCAGAGCATTTTTTTGTTGTTGAAATTAGCACAGAACAGTTTTGTTTTCAGCGATCCCTTTCTTTGAATCGATGACCATTAAGAAGCCTAATTAGGCGACTGCAGGACACTATGCGCTCGCCACATGTTTGCGGGTGGTTGCCGGGTAGTCACTTCCATGGTCGTGAGGAGTTCCCGCATTCTGGGAACTATTCGCGGCTTCATTATGGTCACCGCAAATTCATTAGGCTATTTCTTGTGATGGCACAGTGGGGGCAGTGGAAGAGTTGCTGCCTACAGCTCCAGAGACCTGGGTTTCATCCTAACTACGGGTGCTGTCTGTACGGAGTTTGTACGTTCTCCCTGTGACCGTGTGGGCTTTCTTTGAGTGCTCCAGTTTCCTCCCATATTCCAAAGATGTACAGGTTTGTAGGTTAATTGACTCCTGTAAATTGTAAATTGGCCCTAGTGCGTGTGTGGGTTAGTGTGAGTGTACGGGGCGGCGCGGACCCGGTGATCTGAACGGTCTGTTTCCACTGTGTCTCTCTGAAGTAAAGTAAAGTCTAAATTAAAGAAGGTTGTCCCACCAAAAGAGACTGAATGCTTTGAGCCTGTATTCCATAAAGTTTAAAATAATGAAAGGTGAACTTATTCAAACATATAAGACCCTAATTGGCCTGTCCCACTTTGGCGACTTTTTAGGCGACTGCAGGAGACCCTGCGGTCGCCACATGTTCGCGGGTGGTTGCCGGGGAGTCGCCTTCATGGTCGTGAGGAGTTCCTGCATTCTGGGAACTAGTCGTGGCCTCATTATGGTCGCCGTGGATTTTTTAAACATTTTACATGACCCTTCCCGTATGCAGTGCTTTCACCGTCTTAATTACAGCGCCAACCTTCCTGTTCATCGCGGTGTGTGTCTGTATCACGTTAGCTTTACACCGTGTGAATTTCACTCAGACAGCGCTCCCTCCGCTTGCCCTGTCCCCCGCTTGACAGTCGCCAGCAGTCGCCTGCAAAATCGCCTAAGCGGGACAGGCCCATAACTCATGTACACAGCATGCCATATGGGCAGTTACTTTGTATCTCGTCATGGTTAATATACTTAACCTATTTTGTGTTTTGCTTGCACTCAGCATTAATTTATCTTGGTTGATTCTGTAAAGGATTTGGGTTTCTACAATAATAGCCTACACAATTAGGTTTATATGAGATTTATGCTATTAGCTATTAACTTAATTGTCATTTTCAGTTCCTGCATTAGATTGCAGTTTGAGCATTTAATAGGCAATTATAAAGAATCACATTTTCTTTTGATTTTATGACATGTATGACTTTTCAATGTTTACTAAATTGAGGGCATGAGTAAAGCACTTGGTGTGTCTTTTTTTTCTAGCTGGGCAGTCTAAAACTGGAGGGTGCAGGTTTAAAGTGAGTGGGGAGAGGTGTAAATGAAATCTGAGGGGCATGTTTTTCCACATTCAGAGATAGTGCTGTTCTGCCATAGGAAGAGGTAACAACAAATACAATGTTGAAAAGACCTGAAAAGTCGCCAAAGCGGGACAGGCCCATAACTACCCCCTCCCCCACCATTAATCTAGTCAACAACATCCCCCACACCTGAGTCCTGCAAAAAATGTGGCACCCATGCCAGGTGAGGCAGCTGACGTCAACCTTATCGAGACTTCCGTGCCAATTGATGGGTCGAATTTGCCCCTTGGGGCCGGGGCTAGCAGATCGGTTCTTGTAGCCAACTTCCGCGGCCAACTGGCGAGTGGAATTTGGCGCCTGTGGCCGGGGCTCTGGAACCTGCTGAATTTATCACCCACTGACCGGAATCAGTTATCTTATTCCCATAGTTTACTTCTGCAGCCGACTTTGTGGGCCTGTATCCCGGCCCCCCAATGCCATGACCTCTGTTGGTCTGGCTAAATGGAATATTCAAGAAGGCTCTGCAACTAAGGGTGCTGGAAAATCGGTGATGGGCCTATACTTGAATAGAAAAAGAGTGGAACTATATGGGCCTAATCCAGGCAAATGCAACAAGCATAGATGGGCGGCTCTGTTGGCCGGGCAAATGGGCCCGAAGGGCCTGTTTCTGTGCTTAAGTCCATGGGTCTAACCATATCAGTAGAGATGAGTGATATATCTGATCAGATATTCAAAATGCCTGTAGAAATCATTGTTAATTGAATAACATACAGTTATTGTCAAAATGGGAATTCCCTGCTTGGGTCTTTGTCTTCACAGTGAAGGCATGTTAAAATGTTGATGTTGGCTCTTACCTCCAGTAATCTTGTCTTACCCGCAGGGAACAGAATGGTTGCAGGTTGAATCAAAATAACATGGGGCAAGAAATGATGAAGACGCTTGCCACAGCAAATGCAAACTCAACGGGCAACATGAATATGTCATCAGGGGGAACAGGACAAGGGATGCCAGTTCAAAACAGCATGGCCTATGGTACAAATAGCATGAATGACCCCAGTTCTATGGGGCAAATGGGAAGATTTGGTGCAGGAAGTGGGACTACAAGTGCAATAAACCTCGGGCCAAGCATGCAGGCACCTGGTTTACAGGGTAATAACTATGCACTCACCATGAACAGCCCCCCACACAGCAACCCTGGAGTGAACACCACCCAGCAGAACTTGATGCTTTCACCAAGGCATCGACTAAGTCCGCGAATGGGACCTGGTCAATATTCTTCAGCTGGTGGGATTCAATCACCAGTGGGACATGTAAACAGCACAGGAAATAGCACCTTCTCCAGCAGTTCCCTCAATGCACTTCAAGCCATTAGTGAAGGATTAGGAGTTTCACTCCTATCATCGCTGTCGTCACCTGGTCAGAAATTGGAATCTTCCCCGAATGTGAGTTTGATCCAGCAACCAAAGATGGGCGGCATGGATATAAAAGAATCTCCTGGCCTATATGGGGAACATAACCAAGTTGAGAGCACGGTGGGTCGACCAGAAAGTAGAGATGCTCATTCTGATCAGAAGAACATTAAGGAAAGTAATCTGAACCTTTTCAATAACAGTGACAATTTAGAGGGCCAAAGAAGATTCCATGAGAACAAAAACCATACCAAGCTTTTACAGTTGTTGACCTCTCCATCGGATGACATGGGGCTGACTTCATTAACTAACTCCAACTTGGATTCCAGTATTAAGGATTCCTCTGCGGGCATCACAAGTCCGACAGGAGTTTCCTCAACCTCGACTACAGCCGGAGCTGGTTCTGCTGCAACCGCTTTGCATGGCTCTTCTTTACAAGAGAAACACAAAATTTTGCATAAGCTGCTGAAGAATGGCAACTCTCCTGCTGAGGTGGCCAAGCTTACTGCAGAGGCTACAGGCAAAGAGTCATGTCAGGACTCTGGTAGCATGACACCAGTGGGCGATGCTATGATCAAGCAAGAACAGATGAGTCCAAAGAAGAAGGAGAATAATGCACTACTGCGCTACCTGTTGGATAAAGATGATCCAAAAGAACTAACTTTAAAGGACATTAAGCCCAAAATAGAAGGAATGGACAAAATGGATCCTTGCAATGCAGCAAAGATGTCTAGTTCAATACAAGTGAAAGAGGAAGTTCGTATCAAGACGGAACCAACTGATCAGGTAAGACTTAAAAATACTGTATTTTACTGCTGGAGAGATATTTCAGTGTTTATCAGCTGTAGCTGTGTTGTACTAATAAAATATGGATTGCTAATAGGGGTTGGTATTTGTTTAAGGAAGCTAAATAATGGAAGAATACGCACAGAGTTCATGACAGGCAGTGTTGTGTCTCCACGCCACATACTTTCATTTTTCCTCCATGCTACCGTTTTCTGTTGCAGCTGAATAGTTATAATAATCAGGCTTTGGAAGAGTTTAATCCAACTTTCCTCATGCTCTGAACACATATATGCTTGTCATAGTGAACTGTTCCAACCTAATAGGTGGTAGAGGTAGGTGTTATCCCCTGAATCTTCCTTTCCATTCCTTTCCAATTTTGTCCTACTTTGTGATGCGACATAGTTTGGGAAATCACTATACAAAATGCCCGCTCTAAAGGTTTAGATTGTTGTGCAAATGGTTGTTAACATTCAATTGTCACTTTGTCATAAGCAACAGGCTAATGTTTCTAGTTTCTCTCTCTGCATTATTTCCCCTAATTCTCTGGCTTCATCTCCTGGAGATGTCATTTGCGGAGGTGTGACGTTTTTCTAGTGGGGCTGCAATTCAGAATTTCAATCAGAAAACACAATGTTGGAAGCACAATTGCCTCATCTACCCCAGTTGAGAAAATTGCATGGAAATGGATCTGATTTGGGAAAACTCAAAAAATGAAAAAGAGAGTCAGAAAATATGATGAACCTAAGTACGTTGCATCTGATTCAGATAGCATGATAAATTCATGCTGTTTACTCTTGGAGCAATTTCAGTACGCATCCAGACTTGTTGTTCATTTGCTTCATAAATAAGCATGAGACTCCATTTTCTCAACAATCTGTTAAGATTGTACATCTGTTAATCAGGGCCTCAGCAGTTGCTTTATTGCTGCATGGTTATTGCACAGCACGGTAAATAATGGGTTCTGTACTGTTCGGGTGCTGTTCCGATTGCCTTACTGCAGTCTTGTTATGTCTGGTATCCAAGTAAACAATTCCATTCCCCAATCTGCAGATTAATATGGAAGATCACAGGAAGAGTTGGCAATGCAGGCCAATGTCAACAGTGAATACATTTTCACGTCTCCTATCAACCATACTTTTATTCATGATTACTGCTAAAAGATGATCACCCCCATAAATCTCCTATCAATAATGTACTGGTAGGGATTCCTACCTAATTTCAGGTTCTCTACGGCAACCTTGCACTTACCACTGAAAGCCTAACATCTATGTCTTCCAACTCACGCACACTATCAGTCCTTCAATTGTGATGGAGATACCACACTCTTCTGGTTTGCAAGCTACAAATGTTCTAAATCCCCTCTTCCACTTGCACACCTCTCTCCTTGTTTTTAATTGAACTGTAGCCTGTCAGGGTAATAGTATAAAGGTGATAAGAGATTGAAAATAAACCACCAATTGTTATACCACTCTGACACCAGCTCAGCTGCTGACTGTGTGTACTTTTGAGGTTAGCTTAAAGGTATGTTTTGCACATAATGGGCTCCATGACATAGTAAGAAATGTAGGTGTAAGCTTACTGAATGGTGCGGCTTCACAGCTATTTACTGGCAAGAAAACCAGTTTGATGACCTTGGACTATCCTTCAGAAAATGGCTGACGAGTATGCACAATTAAATGTTCTTTTCACACAGGCTTTTTGACAGAGCTGGCGATATCAGGGAGCGAAGAAGAGTCTCAAACCAATCTTGCCGAGACTCTTATGTAGAATTAGAATCCCATCTTTTCTGGTGTGGGAGTGATGAGCAACTTCATGAGCAATTGCAAATCCAATCAAAATTCATCACCTGAAGGTGCACTAGCAGAAGCCAGTCAACTCTGGTTACAGCACTGGAAGCTCAGAATTCTGTGGGACCATCAAAATTAGAGAAATGCAACATAATTGTATGGCCCCGGCAATGCTGAGTCTCTCTGTTCCGAAGAAAACAATCCAAGATTGCTTAAACCTTCATTTTTAACTGATATCCTCTAAGCCAAGGAGCATCCTGATAAACCTCCTCTGCACCATCTCCAAAACCTCAACAACCTTTCTTTAGTTGGGTGACCGGAAATACACACAATACTCCAAATGCAGCCTAACCAAAATTTTATAAAGCTGTAACATTATTTCCTGACGCTTGTACTTGATGCCCGGACTGATGAAGGCAAGCATACCATACAACTTTGCTTACTGTATCTACTTGTACTGCTACTTTCATAGAGTTCCTAAAAAAATCAGTCAAGCTTAAGGTGTGACCTGTCCAGATAAAGCCTCACTGACTGTCCCCAATGAGAACATTCTCTTCCAAATATGTGGAAATCCTATCCCTAAGAATCCTCTCCAACAGCTTGTCCACCACTTGCTCACCAGTCCATAATTTCCTAGATTATCCTTATTTTCTTTCTTAAACAAGGGATCAACATTGGGTTCTCTCCAGACCTCGTGGTCATCGCCTGTGGCGGGAGACAACACAGAGATCTTCATCAAGACTTCAGTAATCTCCTCTTGCCTCTCTCAATAATTATGGATTGATCCCATGGGGGCCCTGGGGATATACATCTTGTTATTCTTCAAGAGACCCAAAATACTCAAAATGCCTTTCTATATTAGTACACCCCTGATCTCCCTGTCTTCCATGTCCTTCTCCTTGATGAATACCGATGCAATGTATTTGTATAGTATCTCGCCTACAGTCTCTGACTCCAAGCATAAATTTCCTCCTTTATCCTTGAATAGTCCTACCCTCTCCCTGGTTACCCTCTTGTATTTAATGAATGTGTAAACATCCTTGGGCTTCTCTTTAATCCAACTTGCCAATGACATTACATGGCTCCCTTCTGGCCCTTCTAATTCCTTGTTTGAGTTATTTCCTGCTTTCTTTATATTTCTCAAGGGCCCTGGCTGATTTCATCTTCCTAAATCCAGTTTCTTTTCCAGTTTGACCAACTTTACAATCCTCTCATCGTTCATTTTGCCTTATCTTGACCTCCATGTCTCTCCTGTCCGGAATATGCTGGTCTTGAACTCTGATCAGCTGGCCTTTAAATAACTCCCACATGTCTGATATGGACATACCCAACCACAACTGTTCCCAATTTACTCTCTTTAGCTCCTCTTTATTAAAGTTGTAATATGTCCTTCCGCAATTTAGTACTATCCCCCAAAGTTCGGACTTGCCCTTATTCATAACTATCTTAAGACTGTTCCCAAAATGCTCTCCCATATGCCAGTCACCTGGCCAGGCTTGTTTTCGAATAGGAGGTCCCCATTCTGTTTAGACCATACATAGTGTTTCAAGAAACAGTGACTACTTTTGAAAACACTGATGAATTTTGACCCATCTTTGCTTAGTACCCTTGCACTAATTAAGTCCCAGTCAATATCACCCACTACAACAATCCTGTTTTTATATTCTCTCTATAAAAGTTGCTCTATCTCCCATTGGCTATTGAGAGGCCATTAATATACAATTGCACAACCTTTTATCCGAAAGCCTTGGGACCAGACACTTCTCGGATTTTGGAATTTTTCGGATTTCGGAATGGAAGATTTTTAGTGTAGATTAGGTAGGTAGGAGCTTTGGTGTGCAGACGACATCCTGGAAAAAATGTCCGGTTTTCGGAGCTTTTCGGTTTCCGGAACTCCGGATAAAAGGTTGTGCACCTGTAATCCCATTAGTGATTGCACCTTACTTTTGAGCTCTTCCCATATTGCTTCAGTGGATGAATCCTCCAGAATGTCCTGTCTAAATTGAGTTGTAAAGTTTTTCTCTGATTAGTCATGCCTCTACCTCTTTTACCTCCCCTTTTGTCACATCTGAAACATCAAAACCCTGGAATGATGAGCTGCCAGTGCTGTCCCTCTTGCACCCAAGTCTCTGTAATGGCCACACATCCTAGTTCCATGCACTGATCCAGGCTCTAAGTTCATCTTCTTTACCTACAAGACTCTTTGCACCAAAATAAATCCAGTTCAGCCCATGTCTCACTATGTTAATTATCCTGTCCCTGCTAGCCTGTTCTTTGAGACTTACTTGTCTTAACATAATTCTTTCCATTATTCATTTGACCTGCTGATCTGGTTCCCACCCCTTGCTTGCCCCCCCAGTCCCTCTAGTTTAAGACCTTCCTGCGAGGATGTTGGTTTATGAAAGGCTTCTTTGGTTGATCTGGAAACATAGAAACATATTACATTTGGTTCTTTGATGCTTTGTGCATACAAACAGTCTTCATTTATTGTTAATTTATAGTTGAACTGAATGGTCCTTGAACTATTAATGCTGATTTTTCTTCTGTGTTGTGTTTTAGGCAAGCAATGAACTGGATACTTTGGATGATATTCTGGGTGATTTGCCCCAGTATTATACAGAGTCTGGGAACAGCATGATGAATAAACAAGCGATGTTTCAGGATGCCATGGCATTCGAAAGAGGTCATTCACCATCACCAGGGGCATCCAAACAAATCCGTGGCAGTAGGTTGCATTTATTACTTGCAGTGTTGATACTACTTTGGCTTCATAGGGAGCAAAGCTGCTCCACCTGCTGTCTGAGTCTACTAATGCTGGAGACTTCAAACTTTGGTAGATGTATTAAATCATAAACAAAATGCTTCAAGGTTGAAGGAATGGGCTGCATTAAGTGCTATGATATGAAAATATTTGAAGTTTGGGGAAATAATTGGTAGTGCGGTGGTATGATGTTGGTCACAGAGAAGTCAGTGTCTTGTTAGAAGGTCCAGCATGGAAAAGGGGCATGAGCCTAATTTGTCACTGGAATTGACCTGTGAATAGCCATGCTTTATTCAGAAAAAAATCTCCTCTCTGAATGTGGGCTGGAGGGAAATGCTGGTCATATTTAAATGCCCATTTTCAAATAGAGTATTATGGTAACATGTCATCTTTGTTTTTGATTCATTATGTAGCTCTCAAGTAAACATTTTTGAAGTCACATTTGCTGTAACTATTCAAACTAAATCCCAAAGATTTGATAAACACTTATCCTTTGAAACATCATGTGAAACCATTAGTTCACAACATAGATCCATATCCATATTGATTTAGTGAGGGAGCTAGGTGGTACAAAGGATGCTGCGCTAGTGACACAATAGTGAACTTTCCATGCTATGTCAAATCATGTTCCTTCCTTAAAACTTAAAGGAAGTCAGTTTTAAGCGATGACCATAACCTCCGCTTCCATGCCCTGTCTAAGTACAAGGGAATTAAGCAATGAAGACTGGATGGCCCAGATTCTTACGGCTTGGATTACAACGGGACATTTTGATTGACGTTGTATTGTATTAAAAGTCCAAATATGTTGGTAATTCCACAACTGTGGAAAGCCCCATTTCCAGTTGCAGCGACTGCCAAGAGACGTCCTTGAAGCGAGGTCACAATAGGCGTAAGAATACATTTTGAACTTGGGCAATATTTACATCTGGTTCAATGTATGCACAATGAACCTTTTATGCATTTGTGATATGGGGAGAATTAATATGGGGAGAAACTATAAAATTAGGATAAGAAACTCCAGCAGCAAGTTTTGTTCTTTTTACATTTGAAAGTAAGTTGAATGTACTGAGAATTTCATGCCATCTAATTTGGAAAGCAATTGGCTTTATCTGGGTTACATTTTCTGCACTGATGGAGTTGTGAACTTGTCCTGTGACCTAATTACTTAAAATAATTGCTTTATCATTGTGTGTATTTTTGAGTGGGACTGCTTGAGTTTGTTTTGTAGAAAATTGTATTGATATTGTTTACTTTAATGAAATCAAATAATCATTAATTTCTACTCTAGACTGTACTGTAAGAAAATTTGTGAATTGAGAAGAGTTTCACATTAAGATTTAAAAAAAAAGAATCTCATTGTTCAGGAAGACACAAGCAAGCTGTGCGTTTTATGTCCTTAGGATATCGCAATGTGTTTCGCGCCTATTAAAGTTCAAATGTAGTCACACTTTTCAGCAAATGAAGCAACCAACTTCTAGCTGCTGCCCAACCAACAATGAGCTAAATCATCATTTTGCTTAGTCATGTTGACTGGGGTGATTATTGGCTAAACAATTCATTTGTCATCAAATGCAGTGCATGTACAAACAAACCTGCAGTATTTTTGCAACCAATTTGAGAATGCAGTTTATGGACTTGATATTCTCTCATGGTTTAAAAAAACTTTTTTGTGTACCTTCTTAAAGAGTGAGATCAACCATCAGTCTTATTCAAAGGGTTTATTTCAACATTTTTGTATTTTTGCTTCTCTGCTGATTCAATATAGTTTTCATTTTAAAAAGGAATACTGATAATTCCTATTTTGGAATTGATTGAATACATTATTAAGGACAGTGAATTTTTCATAAAGGTGAAAGTCACCATCACTGTTCAATGCTTGCTAGGTTTCTCAAGTAATTATCTATAATACCACTACATTTTCTTTCAGGAAAAAATTAAATTACTTTCACAAATGTTTTATTTTCCTGTCTACAATACTCAAAGCAGTTTTTTTCCATCACTTTTGAAATTGATCACCATAAATTTATTATTGCTTCTTGGCCTTTTGCTTAATAAGAAAACATGTCTATTATTTGGCATATATTGCCATTGTGTTTTCTGCCTCGTTAAAAGCCTTTACTGAATGTTATGATTTTTGTTTAGTGCTTTACAATGATGGACAGGCACAAAGGTGATATTTTGGGAAAAGGAGATGGGGATGGAAGTCAGTGATGTAAAATTACCAGTACAGATGATGGGTAGAGTGGCCTTAACAATATGTGAACAGAAACCGAATAGCAAAATGTTATTTTGCAAAGTGTTATTCATATTTTGCTTTGTATTCCTATTGTTTTATTTTACCATCTCGAACAGGATAACTCTCTGTGTCAATCTTCTAGCTTTAGGCAGTCCACCACCTATGCAATCCTCCAGGCCTCGGTTTAACCGAGCTATGTCGTTGGAAGTTAGCACTCAGGGACAGGCCAGTGCAGGAGTTGGCCCATCTCTGAGAAGCACCACCCCTTATGGAATGATGGCAAAGCAAGCAATGATGGTAAATCGAATGGGAGGCAGCCAAGAGAGTTTTGTGGGAAGTGCAGGTATGTATCCTCTGTGAGAAGTACACTTTGTGAATCCACTGGGGAGGGGGAAGACACCCAAAAACTTGGTATTACAGCCATCATCCACTTTTGCATTTTGAAGCATTCCATTTATAAGGAAATGTCACATGCTGCAAAAACAAGTTTTTGTTGAAGAATGTTTATAATCTGCTTAGTATAGAGACATGTTATTTATACGAAAGAGCCTATCGTCAAAAGCTAATGCTGGGAAATGGATGAACATTTTAAGAAATGAGCCATTGAATAACTGAATGAGAATGCACTTACAAGCTCATGTAAAGATGTGATAACATTCTGAAAGGAGCTAAAAAGGTTGAGTACTGCTAGGGTTGTCGTTTAGTTGTTGAAGCGTCTATTTAAAACATGCAGCTCACTTTTTTTAAGGAAGGCAAGAAATAATTTGCAATTTTCAGATCTCAGAGGCAGAGCAGATTAATAAACTTTTACTCCAGATTCTCCTTTTGAAATGCCCTGACTCTGTCAGTGTAAGCGGCGCAGCAGTAGAGACCCTGGTTCGATCCTAACTACGGGTGCTGTCTGTACAGAATTTGTACGTTCTCCCTGTGGACTGCCTGGGTATTCTCTGGGTGCTCCGGTTTCCTCGCTCCGGTTCCAAAGATGTGCAGTTTTTTAGGTTGATTGGCTTTTGTGAGTTGCTCGTAGTGTGTAAGGTTCGAAACTTGGATATTATAGAACTAGTGTACAGGTGATCGTTGGTCGGTGCGGACTCGGTGGGCTGAAGGGCCTGTTTCCACGCAGTATCTCCAAACTAAACAGAAAAACTAAACAATGATAATCCCTTTGCGCCCAGCAAGCTCCAGAAGCAGTAACATGATGATGATTAGGTAATACTTCCAAGATATCGATTGGTGGATAATTGCTGGCTAGTACAGCAGGGATGGCTACCCTGCTCTTTAAACCAGTGCAATGGTGCTGTTATAGTGTCCTCCGGTTACATGGTTCTCCCATTTGGAAGATAGCTCATTATTCCTGAATTCCTGGCTGTATAATTCAAGATCATTGGGAAAATTGCATAAACTTTGTCTTCAATATTTCACTAATTTAGGAAGGCAGTGAATTGCACATTTGGGTAAGTTATACATTTTCTGTTGAGAGAAAGGACTTGTTGGAAGTAAACTTCATTGCCCAATTTGCAACCATTTTTTTGAGAACTTGATCTATCAAATTACAGAAATAGGGAAAAATATATATATTTCCAAGGTTTTAAAATTTACATTCTAGTAATTCATACCTATGTTTGTTTGCTTAATTAAAATAACTGTTCAAAGTTTGCAGTAGCAACAGGGAGCATGTACTTATTCGCGAGCTGAACAACTGAAGTAGTGTTCTCAAATATATTGAAACCTTCCTCATGGGTTTGCCTTGAATTCCAGTGTATAATTTTCTTTTTCATGGTTATATGTACTCAAACAGAACCTTTAATGACTTGAATATCAGTGTGACGTGGCCCAACTGCCCCTTTGTCTATTTAAAATTCAGTCACTTGATTGTTCCCCCCCCCCCCCCCCCAATCTTTTTTCTCCATTTTTACTTTAGTATATTGAACTTGTCTATGTGACCATCAGTAATGTCTTATTACTGCTATTTCTGATCTGCGTTAAAGTTACAGAATCTGGTATAGTCAAAAAATTTCAATATTACTCCTTTAATGTGACCTGTGCCTCCCCCTCCCCCTCCCCCATTGGAATGCTATTGATGATATTCTTGTAAATGTCTCTTTCTCACTAATCATTGCTTGTTGTCTTGCAACCATCACCCAATTCACCCTGTTTCTTTTCTGTAAAATCTTGGACGATTATGCGGTCATTTTTTATTTGCTGTTTGGGGAATTTTATTTAGAATGCTGCTAGCAAAATTTCACCTGGACAAATGAATTACATGGGTGTGCGTTATGAACTCATGTGAATATCCTGTGGTGGACTTCTGTGACCATCGCAAATGTTACAGAAGAACATTACTGCATTCACTTTTCTTCGTGCAGCCATAATATAGGATATAATCTGGCATCGTTCATTGTTCACAGTCATGTTGCAGCACATTGTACTCCTCCAGGTGCACAGAGCAGTATGAGTATTGCTCAGCAAACGGCGATGGTAACTGGAGAGTGGGGACTGCAAAACTCTGGTGGAAACACAGGCCCCGTGTCTATGATCAGACCAGGTGCAGAGTATGGTTCATCAATGCAAAGAGGTGTCGTGAGTAACTCCTCACTTGGAATGCAGATGCGATCCAATGGACAATCTGGTGCAAGAACATTACTCCAGCAACAGATGATGGGAATGCGTAAGTTTTATCTCTTTTCTCTCCCCCGCTTCCCCAAAACCATTGTACCCCTGCAAGTATCTTGAGAAAAAGGATGGGTGACTTTCCGGGTTTGGACCCTTCTTCAGTCCCGACCCGAAACGCTATCCATCCTTTTTTTCGAGAGATACTGCCTGACCTGCTGAGTTACTCCAGCACATTGTGTCTATCTTCAGAATTAAAGTTAGTTAAATGCAGGCTGATTGACAAACACACAATAAAATATGGCCGATTTTGGAAAACTGAAATAAAAGCACTAAGTGCTGGAAAAGCTCAATAGGTCACGTCATTTTTATGGAGGGAGAAATAATTAATGTTTCGAGGTGACAGTTCTTATCAGAATTAGGAATATTTACCAAGATAAAATGTTTTTGAAAGGGAGACCATGGATAGCATAACTGATAGCAGATGTACAAGGTTTGTAGGTTAATTGGCTTGGTATAATTGTAAATTGTCCCTAGTGTGTGTGGGATAGCGTTGGTGTTCAGGGATCGCTGGTCAGCGTAGATTCGGTGGGCCAATGGAGCTGTTTGTGCGCTGTATCTAAACTAAACTAAACATTTCTGTTCAAATCACAAGCAAGATCTTGAGCATTCTGGTCATCTTAATTCTGTTCCTCACTCCCACTGACATTTTTGCTGGATTTTGCACTGTTATAACGATGCAATCACACCGTTGAGATATGGAGCTGTACAGCACCGAACCAGGTCCTTTGCCTCCTTCCCGCTTCCACCCCTCCTTCCCCACCATAACTTTAGGCCTATGCCCTCTAGTTTGAGAATCCTCTACCCTGGGAAAAGATAGTGCTTACTTTATCCATGCAGCTCATGATCCTAGTGGAACTTCTTTCTTTGGAGTGTAGGAGGCTGAGGGGTTACCCTAATTTCACCAGCGTATCAAAACTCTCCCTATAATCCAGTAACATTCTGGTGAATCTCTTATCCACCCTTTTCTAACTTCTGACAAGACACGTTACAACCCTTTGCATTTAACGCTGTACAACAATTTTACATAAGTACAATGTTTAGTATTTTTATTTGTCACACTTGTCCTGTGTTTGTTTGATAATTTCATATTTCTACATTTCCAGCTCCCAGGCTGCCAGGTTCTTTCACCTTGCACTTTTTGACATTTAATCTTTCAAGCCTTCTCCACATTTCAGACCTGTTGTTCTCCCCTCACTTCTTCATATGTATTTTATATCTATTCCCAGTACTGATGGGAGGTCACTGACCTGAAATGTTAGGTGGATGTGAAATGCTGGAGTAACTCAGTGGGACAGGTAGCATCTCCGGAGAGAAGGGATGGGTTCTCTCCAGAGATGCTGCCTGTCCCGCTGAGCACTCCAGCAATTTGTGTCTACCTTTGGTTTAAACCAGCATCTGCAGATCCTTCCTGCACGAACCTGAAATGTTAACTCTGTTACCATTTAGTTCACAAAAGCTGTCAAACGTGTTAAGTTTTCTCTTCAAATTTCCAGCATTTACAATATTTTGGTTTAGCTATTTTCTAAAGTTTGGAGGTCCTTTCCTTTTATTTATTTTATAAGTATTGTAGCTGAGTGTTTTTGTTTCTTCGATTGGAGCAACAGACTTGATTTTTAAGAACTAGGAGAAAAACACTTTTATGTATATTCATCTGTATAAGTGGATTGGAGTGAGGAAGAAAATATGGTTATTATTCTGCTACTTTGTTTTAATTTTGTTGCCCATTTACCTTATTATGCAGGATCTTCAGAAATGGATATGGGTCTTGGAGGCCCCCAGTTTGGGCAACAACAGGGTCCCACCAATCCATCTACTTCATGGCCTGAAGGTGTTCTTCAGATGGAACAAGTGCCTTCAGGCAATCAAAGCAGGTTAGTGTGTGGTGGAAACAAAATTGGTTGGGCTGCTTGTTTTAGACTCTTATAAGATTGATGATACATGTTGACATTGGAATCGCTTAGTCGTTACTTTTTGATGGATCATTTCTATCTTTGCTTCATTTGGCATTGGGTTAAAGGATGAGACATAATTGTATTAAATATCAGAGCAGGTACGAGATGATGAATAGTTTGCTCTTTATGTTCAAGCATTATCAAATGTAGCATTAGTTAAGGGCAGATTAAAAGTCCATCTCTGGTATTTTGTATCTCTTATCTGTTATTTACATTTCGCTTGTAAGTCTCTTTGAGGCCTCTTTGCTGTTCGTGGCAAGTTAACAAGCCATTAGTTACTGTGATATTGTGCCCCACTGGAGCGATTTTGTTACCGCCCATACTACGCCCAATAAAAAAAAACTTCCATGGTGGCATTTGGGAATTTCCATCACGCTGCAGCAACTAATCACACAAGTATCCACTTTGTGAGAGTTTAACTTTTTAAACTGGGGTTGAGTTAGCCAATCTGCTTTACGACTATCATTGATCAACATTTTCTTTAACTTGTCTGTTGAAGTGTAAAGACTGATGATATGATCTATCCTACTGTTGGAAAAAAGAACTTAAAGGTGCTCTTACATCAGCTAATTTTCCCTACTTCCTTTGACAAATCCCAAATATCTATCGGCATCCTAGCACCGTAATGCATAAGATTAGACTTTAGAATTTCAAAATGGCAGGGAATAGGTCCTTGCAGTCTGTGGAATTTCCCTCTCTTTATAATTCAGCAGATTAATGCGACTATTACCAACATACGTGTGAAGGGAGGTAATGACAGCAAATAGAATTATTCTAATGGATATTCAGGGTGAAGAAGGGTTTCGGCCCGAAACGTCGCCTATTTCCTTCGCTCCATAGATGCTGCTGCACCCGCTGAGTTCCTCCAGCAATTTTGTGTACCTTCAGGGTGTTACACTTGGCTGGTGAACTCTGCCACGAGGTTGTTTCACTAAGACTTTACTTTAGACTTTAGAGATACAACGTGGAAACAGGCCCTTCAGCCCCCCCAACTCCACGCCAACCAGTGATCACCCCGTGCACTAGCACTATCCTAAACAATTGGAATAATTTACAATTTTCACCGAAGCCAATTAACCTACAAACCTGTACGTCTTTTGAATGTGGGAGGAAACAGGAGCACCCCGGGAAAACCCACTCGGTCACAGGGAGAAAGTACAAACTCCATACAGACAGCGGCAATAGTCAGGATCTGTAAGGCAGCAACTCTACCGCTGCGCCACTGACATAACAAAAACCTGACATAAATATAACAAACCTACCGGGTTGTGCTATCAG
Source organism: Amblyraja radiata (assembly GCF_010909765.2). NCBI lineage: Eukaryota > Metazoa > Chordata > Chondrichthyes > Rajiformes > Rajidae > Amblyraja > Amblyraja radiata. The sequence continues at coordinate 27,915,223 of NC_045978.1, read as the reverse complement.
TCTCGAGCTGTTAATGTGGTAACAATGGGAAATTAATCTTGATGATTCAGTGAAAGGGAATGTAGGTGATGACATACTGGATCTGCCTGCAAAAATAGTTCTGTTCATTTAGCTCACATTTTTGATTATCAATTTGTACCTGCAATGATACATTTGGTTGTAAATTGTTCATTACAGGCAACCATTTGGAAGCTCCTTGGATGATCTTCTTTGCCCTCCCACTACTGCCGAAGCTCAGAATGATGAGAAAGCTCTTTTGGATCAGTTGGACACACTGCTGAGCAACGCAGATGAAATGGGACTGGAAGAAATTGACAGGGCATTGGGAATTCCAGATCTTATCAGTCAGGTGCAACAATTAATCCTAACTAATATGTATTTTCTTCAGTCTGAAGAAAGTCCCTTCAAAGATGCTGCCTGACCCACTGCATTCCTCTAGCACCTTGTTTTTTGTCCTATCTATAAATGGCTTTGACATGAACTAGGCTACTTTCTATATGAATAGCTTAAATTAATGAATTATTTGGAGCATTGCATGCAATTCTGTCCTGTTATGCGAGTGCTTTGGAAAGAGTGCAATGAAAGTTTATCAGAATGATAGGTACAAGGTGCTGAAGTAACTCAGCAGGTCTGGCAACATCTCTGAAGAAAAATGATTTATCAGAGTGATGCCTGGATTAGGGGTATTAGCTGCAGCAAGAGGATGGACAGACTTGGATTGTTTACTCTGGAACGCCAGAGGTTGTGGGGAGACCTGATAAAAGTATATAAAATTGTGAAAGGCATACATCAAATACTAGTGGGCATAGCTTTAACGAAAGTTAAGGGAGAGCGTTTTTTTACGCAGAGGGTGTTGAGTGCCGGAACATGTAGCCAGGGGTGGTGGTTGAAGCAGAGATATTAGTGGTATTTAAAATATTTTTCTATAGGCATATGGATATGTAGGGACTGGAGCGATATGGGTTCTGTGCAGGTAGATAAGTGATGGTCTTGGCATCATGTATGGCACAAATATTGTGGGCCGAAGGACCTGTTCTTGTGTTGTGCTGTTCAATGCAATCTGTAGAATTTGCCTGAATCTTTATAATTAAGCAGATTTGACCAAAGTACTACTTTTGAAGTACCTAATTTTCTAAAGGTGTTACATGTGAATATTTGAGTTTTTCGTTAATGGTTTTCCAAAGTTAATTAGATTGCTGTTATTTATGCTGCCTAGGCTCAGCCTCTTGAGGCACACTCAGAACTCTTCTCGGGACAAGACACAGCCATGATGTTGGAACAGAAAGCTTTGTACAGTCAGCAGTTTGCTTCACAAGCTGGTCCAGCACAAGGATGTTATCCTTCCATGCAGGGTCAACAACCGGGTTTCAACCCCATGATGAATCAAATGGGTCAACAAGGCAGCTTTCCCCTTCCCAACATCCATGCTCGAGCAAACTTTGCTCGGCATCGTATGCTGAATGCTTCTGCTCCCAAGCAACTACGATTTCAACTTCAGCAGAGGTTACAAGGACAACAGCAGGTGAGAGCAGCATTTCTGGAATTCTGATTTTCATATCAAAGATGTTTATGATTGTTAACATTTCCATTGTTTGATCTTGCTAACAAAGAAAGGACATGGCACAGAAGCAATGAAAACATCTGAACATTTTGCGCCACTTCTAATCTTAACTCCTTATCTCACACATTGTCTTTTCACCTCTAGCCTTTGTCCAACCATCTATCAATCACGAACCCACCTCACATGTATCCACCTATTATTTACGAGCCATTGTCCTGCCCCCACCTCTCTGCGAGCTTTCTCCACCACCCCACTATAGTCCATCTGAAGAAAGATCCCATCCCAAAACGTCACCTATCCATGTTCTCCAGAGCTGTTGCCTGACTCACTGAGCACTTTGTGTCTTTTTTTGAATCAGCATCCGCAGTTCCTTGTGTTTACTTTTGAATATAAGCTCATTGGATGCTGACTGAACTTATCAGGTGGATTTTAGAGCAATTGTAAGGTTGCCGTTTGAGAGAGATCTTGAGCATTTGCCACAAAGTCCCTGATCATGTTGCCGTTTGCTATTTTTGGCGCAAGCCTACAAGCCTAGAAAGTTTATGTTAGATTGCAAAAAAGACCTCTCAAGGTCACATTTATTAACCAAATTATTTCCAGCCAGAGTGGACCTGATTGCGTAATTAAATCTTTGATCAAGCCTGTTAACCACGGTGCTGTAAGTGTCTGAAGTAACTGTATACTCTTTTTAATGGGAGACACTTCGGTGGTTCAGCCACATGCTAAATTTGTTTTCTTCGTGAAACGGCAAAATCAAAATCAGAAATGTACTCTGCCGGACCTCCCTTCAATTCTTCAGCTTAGATTGTGTTGTCAGTAGGCATTCTTTATTTTAGACTTCAGCGATACAGCGTGGAAACAGGCCCTTCGGTCCACTGAGTCCGTGGCAACCAACGATCACCCCGTACATTAGCACTATCACACACACTAGGGACAATTTACAAATTTACCAAAGCCAATTAACCTGTAAACCTGCATGTCTTTGGAGTGAGGACGTAGCACCTTTTTCCCTTTTTATATGCTTGTAAAATGTCTTGGGATTATTATCCTTAATGCTATCTGCCAGAGCTATCTCTTGTCCCCTTTTTTGCCCTTCTGACTTCCTTTTATTAGCTAATTCCTATTTCACGACACTCCTCTTGGGATACACTTGATCCCAGCTGCCTATATCTGTCCCATCACTACTTCTAACACTTGACCAAAGCCTCAATTTCCCAGGTCATCCAGGCCTCCTTACATTTACCGGCCTTACTCTTCACTCTAACAGGGATGTACATGTCCTGAACTTTTGTCTGCACACTTTTTAAAAACATCCCATTTTCCTGACATTCCTTTTCCATCAAACAACCTATTCCAATTTGCTTGCCAATTACTCTGGCTACCTGCTCATTTTGAGTACTTCTGTCAACATTCTTAGTTGAGGGCAATTCTGTTTGGTAATTCAGTTGGTTGCACCAGTAAACTGGCTATTAACAAAGGACATGTGAACAGGGGTAACAACTTGCCCTTGGCCTCTTCTCAGAAACTCAGTAAGTCAAATGGTGCTGCAATGATGTGGGGATGCATTCTGCGTTTGAATCAAAATTGAAAACACTTTACTCATATTTGTATTTTAAAGCTTATGAATCCAAATCGTCAGTCCCTTGGAGTCAAACTGGAAAGTCCTAATACAGTTAATCCAGCTCTTCGGCCAGGCATCCAACAGCAAATGGTGGCACAGGTAATGACTCACTTTCAGACTTTTATTCTCTATATATTAATCTGTTTTTACCCAAAACATTTTAAAATGTGTTGTCTGTGTGTGGGGGTGGGGGAGGGCCAGGGATGCACATTTGTCCATAGTTTTTTATAGTTGAGAAGCATATTTTGTATTCACAATGTGAAGTTGTGATATGATGAGTTTACTAAATACATTTATTTACTTTGGATCTCTTCTGAGTGATTACTGGACCTACATTGCACGCAGTTTTTCCTCAGACAAACATGACGGGAATAGTTTTAGATTTGAAACGTAATTTATATTCACATTTGAAATGGGACTATGTCCCAATCAGAGTTGGTGATAGTTAATACAGTTTACCAAAATAATGGCATTAATATAGGCAGGAAAGGAAAAAAACATAATTTCGATCAGTCAAGAGGGAGCCTTTTTCTATTATGCAGAATGCCGTTCTGCACAAAAGTTCTGCATAGAACCTTTTTTAAACATGAATTTATCTGCACAAGGATTTTCCACATTATTTACATTTTGTGCTGAACTACCATTATATTAGAACTTTATTTAGATACCATGGGTTATCTACCACTGTGTTAGAACTTCCACATTGTTGCACATGCAAATTGTAGCCATCACTTTCCAGTCCTAATAATGGTCAGTGGATTACTGTGGGCTGTTTATGTTGTCTTCTGTACTCATTTGTAGGACTTTCTCAATGCACAGATGATGGCCCAGAGACAACGCGAGCTCTTGAGCCAGCAGCTTCGCCAGAGGCAGATGATGCACCGAGCCATGATCATGAGGCAGCACCAACAGCAGGGCTTCAGCCCCCCACCCAACGTCACGGCTCCCACTGGCATGGAAACTCCCATGGGCGGTCCTCCGATAACCCCGGCATCACCGCAGCAATTCACCTACCCTGCAAACTATGGTATAGAATTCATTCATGTTGTGTTTAAGTTGCACTCTCTCGCTCCTGCATTACCTAGCCATTGTCCAGTTAGACTTTCCGTGTTCAGCTTCTTAAATAAAGGAACATTAGCTATTCTCCAGTCCTCGGGAACCTTGCCTCTGGCTAGAGAAGGCACAAAGATCTTTGTCAAGGTTCCCACAATATCCTTTCTTGCCTTTGTCAATAACCTGGGATAAATTCCATCAGGTCCTGGGGACATATTCACCTTAATGCTCTTCAAGAGCCCTAAAACCTCTTCCTCCTTAATCTCTAGCTACCTTTGTATATTGGTATTCTCTTTAAGTCTTCCTCCTTGGTGAAAACAGATGCAAAGTATTATTTTCACACATTGCCTATGTCCCCAGGCTCCAAGCCTCTTCTTGATTCTTGAGTGGTCCTACCTTCTCCCTAGTTACCCTCTAGTTTTTAATATAGGTATAAAAAGGTTTGGGATTTTCTTTAATCTGACTCGGCCATTTTGTTGCCCCTTTTGACGTTTTTAATTGCCTGCTTGTGTTCTTTTCTCCCTTTATATTCCTCAAAGACTGTCTGATTCCATCCTGTTAAACCTTGCATGCACTCTCTTTTACATTGGACCAAATTTACAACCTCTTTGGTCATCCAAGGTTCCACTCTTATCCCTCCTCCTCCTCCTCCTCACTGGAACATGCCGGTTCTGAACTTGGACTAACTGGTCTTTAAACAAGTTCTATCTGTGTGGGTAGTTTCCACCTGAACCCCTTGACACAGCTAGCAATGTTCAGCTAGATGGTTTTGGTAAATGATACATTTACAAATCCAACGCATTTAGCTGCAAAATTTTAAGCTTTCCACCATCTTACCAGTATTTTGGATATAATTTTATTTCCTCAAATAATTTACCTGTTATTGGGCAATTTTGTGGCCCTGTTCTTCACTGCCCTTTGTATCTTTGGTAGGAAATAACACTCGGAACTTTATAATATTTAGTTTCAGATCTGATCTTGAGTGCCCAGAATGGAATATTTTATTAAACCACTTGGGCAAACATAGGCTAATTGGTGTTGTTTGATCACATGAACCTGCAGGCCTCTAGTTATGGCCTATTAGCCTTATAAACCAACGAAGGCAACAAATGGAGTACTAACAGTTCTTGGTTTCTTGGTCCTCCAATATATTCCAAATGGAATTTAAACTGGAGGTTCTTCCACAACTGCAGACTTTGAAACAAAAATATATTAGTCTCTGTGTAGGAAGAAACTGTAGATGCTGGTTTATACTGACGATGGACACAAAAGTCTATCTTAACAAAAGAAGATAGACTAATAGCAGAGTTCTGAACCGAAACATCACCTATTCTTGTTCTCCAGAGATGTTGCGTGACCCACTGAGTTACTCCAGCATTTTGTGTCTACCTATTGATCACTTGCCTTTTCTGGAAGATTATCCAGTTTTCCTGTTTATTTGCATGTTTGTGTGGGCAGGGAAGAAACTGACATACTGCTCGGTGTTCTCTGCACATGAACAAGGCCTACTAAGGAAGGGTCCTGGCCTGAAACGTCATCCATTCATGCCGCATGACCTGCTAAGCTGCTCCAGCATTTTGTGTCCTTTTCCATTAATCCATTAATGCCATTGTCTTGCCATGTGGTGGATCCCATGGGAAATCTGCTTTATAATGAGGGAAGAACAGAAAAAGAACTTTGCCTTTGGTTATAAACAGTTTTATTTTCTCATTCGCAATCTGATGAATGACTCGAGCTATTCAAATTGTGAATGAATTGGTTTTGAGTTGTCGGAAGTGGATTGACTAGTTTTCTCTTTGCAGCTATGAATCAGCAGACTGATCCATCGTTTGGTCGGGCTCCCAGCCCTCACAATGCACTCATGTCAAGAATGGGACAGTCGCAGAATCCTATGATGCAGCACCCTCAGGCTGCTTCTGTCTACCAAACAACCGCTGACATGAAGAGTTGGTCCACAGGAAATATGGGTGGAAATAGGTATGCTATTTGGAGCTGTTATATCGGTTAATTCTCAAGCTATTTGGAATGCTTGCGTTATTTCACGTTTAGAAAGTGCGTTCAATTAAAAAAAAAATCTGCGCATTGTGGTTTACAGCAATGTAGTATCTTGGTTGCGTTGCTTGCCTAGAAACTGCATCTTCTGCCAGCGAGAGAGCTTTGAGTATGTGACTAAATTTTAAATGTTGACATTTTTTGCATAAGAGGATGACAGCAATGAATCCCATAACAACTTAATGATTTGGTTTAAAAATAAACCATGCAGCCCAAAGAACTTTCAAAATGTTCTCTTAATTTGTTTTGACACTAAACTGAAACAGCAGTTCACACGTTGTCAAGTTGAAATAATGCAGGGCTACCCTTGTAAATTTAGCATTTCTTTTATCGGAATGGGATTAACTCCTGACTCTAAATTTGTGTTACAGGTCTAGAGTGGGTCTGAAATAAAAAGAATTTCAGCTAATACTGTAGAGTAAGCACATTCCAAGTGTGACGATGGTAAAGGTGGAACAATCCTTTCCAGATAGAATAAAACAGTGGGCTATGAAACAGGCGACACAGTGGCTCAGCGGAACCACTGCTGCCACACACAACTAGAAACCTGGGTTCAATTCTGACTGTGGGTGCTGTGTGTGCACCCTGTGACAGCATGGGTTTTCTCTGGGTACTATGGTTTCCTCCCACATTCCACAAATGTATGGGTGTGTAGGTTAATTAGTTTCTGTAAATTGCCCCCAGCGTGTAGGACACAGAACTAGTATACGGGAGATCGATAGCCGGCATAGATTCGGTGGGCTGAAAGGCCTGTTCCAACGCTGTATCTCTAAACGAAACTAAGTTAAACAAATATCAGAATTACTTTCTCTACATGCAAGGTGATAAAAGCTGGAACATTTAGCTGGTTTACAGGTCAGTGAGACTGCTAGAAATAACGATGGGAAGAGATTGGCGTATATTTTTGAAGGAAGATAGCCAACGGTGTAAATGACTTTCTGCAGCTGAATTTTAGTTGGGTCGTACAGACTTCACTCCTCTGTATCTGTCTGCTGTGGTCAGAATAGCACAGAACAGGATTGGATTATTTTATCTTTTTTGGCTTGCAGTGCTTTTTCACAGCAATCTCCACAGCAATTCGGGCAACAGACAAATGCCAGCACCTACAGCAACCTGATGAATATGAACAACACCATGCCAGTAAATGCCAGTGGCAACAGTATGGGTCCGATGCCAGGGCAAATGGGCATGACTCCAATGTCTGTGTCGGGGATATCAAGCATGGGTCCAGAACAGGTAGGAGTTTTCATTTAGCAATAAAGGTTTCTATATAGAATCTTAGACAATCTAAGTATGTCCCCAAAATGTTTTGCAGCCAATAAAGTAATCTTAAGATGTTGTCCACAAGAAATGTGAAAGTGATAAGTCTTTAAAGTCCCTCAGGCCTATGAGTCTGCTGTGCCGTGTAATAAATACATGACTGGACTTCTACATTGTCCAAAGATACACACAATGTACTGGAATACCTCAGTGGGTCAGGCAGCATTGCTGGAGAAGAGCGACGTTTCCATGTCCTTGTCCCAAAAGAGTTCTGACCTGAAATTTCACCCATCTTTTTTTTCTTCAGAGATGCTGCCTTACCTGCTGAGTTGCTCCAGCACTTTGTGTCAATATTTGGCATGAACCAGTATCTGCTGTACTTTCTTTCTACGTTGTCCACTTTCTTGTCCTATATTCCCGTACCCTCTGATGCCCAAAAATCTGCCTTTTTTCCGTTTTTGGTATACTAGGAAAAACATTTATGATTCACTGGACCCAAAGATCCCAATGATTTACAAACCTTTTGGGGGGGGGGAGTCCAAAGTCCCCAATTCCATCCCTGAGTTCTAAACTCTTCAAATTCAAGGATGAGTCATTCAGCATCTAACTTGATAAACCCGTCAGAATTTACTGTGTTAAAAATAAATCAGAGAACATCGGCCCATTCTACCTCTGCTCTTTCTTGCCTCAAAGAGCAACTCATAGTGTGAAACAACCTAGGGAGAACATTATTAATGAAATTTAGTTAAGAAAGAACTGCAGATGCTGGAAAAATTGAAGGTAGACAAAAATGCTGGAGAAACTCAGCGGGTGAGGCAGCATCTATGGAGCGAAGGAATAGGTGACGTTTCGGGTCGAGACCCTTCTTCAGACTAATGTGGGGGTGGGGTCGGGAAGAAGAAAGGAAGAGGTGTAGACAGTGGGCTGTGGGAGAGCTGGGAAGGGGAGGGGAAGGAAGGAGAAAGCAAGGACTACCTGAAATTGGAGGTCAATGTTCATAACTCTGGGGTGTAAACTACCCAAGCAAAATATGAGGTGCTGCTCCTCCAATTTGCGGTGGGACTCACTCTGACCATGGAGGAGGCCCAGGACAGAAAGGTCAGATTCGGAATGAGAGGGGGAGTTGAAGTGTTGAGCCACCGGGAGATCAGGTTGGTTAATGCGACCTGTGCGGGGGTGTTGGGTGAAGCGATCGCCAAGCCTACACTTGGTCTCACTGATGTAGAGCAGTTGGCAACTAGAACTTTAGAATGAAATTTAGAGTCATTCAGCATGGTTCCAGGCACTCCGGCCAACTTGTCCATACCGACTGAGATTCCACATCTGCACTAGTCCCACCTGCATGCGTTTGACCCATATAGCTCTATGTATATTGCTTTCCATGTACCGCTCCAAATGTCTTTCTTCAGTGGGGGAAGCACTGCGATGAAGTAATGCTGCTGCAGTATCTGCCTTCATATAAATTTGCAATAGTTTGAAGTATTGAAATATTTTAAAATGAATTATGTCAGGATGATTTTATATCTGGTTGAAATTATTTTAAGCAGCTTGGCCAGTGCAGAATCAACCACAATATAATAAATGCATTTAGACACCTGTTCTGAGTGTTTATGAATGGATGTAGCATGGGTGGTCATTTATTGTTTTTTTGTTAGATGTATCCTTTATCCTGAATTTATTTGGGTGGTCTGCATGTAAAATGGAAAGGTCATACATGTATAGTTAGTCTATAGGTCAAGTTTATTTAACTTCTCTGCCTGTAAGTATCGCAGCTGGTATAGCTGCTGCCTCACAGCATCAGAGACCCGGGTTTGATCCTGACCTTGGGTGCTCTCTGTATGGAGTTTGCACGTTCTTCTTGTGACTGCGTGGGTTTACTCGAGTGCTCCAGTTTCCTCCCATATCCCAAAGACACGCGGATTTTTAGGTTCATTGGCGGCTGTAAATTGCTCCTAGAATATAAGGAGTGGATGACAAAATGGGGGAATATAGACTAATGCTAACAGGTGACCCATGGCCAGTATGGACTCGATGGGCCGAAGGGCCTAAACTAAAACTAAGAAGTTAATGTTTTATTGTTTTTTAAGAAAAATATATAAATAGCTTGTTGTATGAAGATGGTATTGGTAGTTCAGTAAAGGAAACTTCTGTATTTGGACTGTGATATGATCTAGATGACTTTTTCTGATCCTTGTCATGAGAAGAAGAAAATAGATTATTTTTGCCATCACTGAGTTTCTTTCAAGCGCCAAAGGAAATTGTGTGAATTACTTTGTTTTTCTTGGTGGGCTAAACAGCTGATTCTACATTCAATTCATTTTTTTAATCTATTTTTTTCCATGAAACAGAAATATTGCTGACAACTCAGGATGGCTGACTATCAATCCAAAAGGTTCACCTGGGTCCATGTGGCTTGTGAAATCAGTGCACTACGGATCTACAGCAGAGACTTGCACAGAGAAGGAAACGGTGCCATCTTGTGTGCTGCTGGTGTTTGGTGTGGCCCAACCAGAATCGCTGTGCCAGCCTGCTAAGGTGTTCACTTCTTAAGAAAGAAGAACTGTTTCTCTGTTTTTATTAGATGTTTTATCGAAAAGCAGACTCCTGGTGACAGGGCAGAGCTTGATCAAAAATTCAAATTGTTTAGGATTTGCTTTGGTTTTTAATTGTCCTTCAATGTCATCTTTGCTTGCCAAATCTTGCATCTACTTTATTGCAGTACCTAGCCATGTTTATTTTCCTGACAGTATTGTGAAATGTCACTTGCAATGTGGTCATTATACAGCTGCGGACATTTGGGGGAGAAAAATATTGCCAAGTGTTGGCATAGAACAGTGTGCTTGTGGATGCACTTTAGAGAAGATTGAAGTAGTCGAGGTTCACTGTTCTTGTGATCAGTGTAGCCCTGGCTGCACACTGGCACATCCTTGGTTTCGTTTTCCAGATTATCTTTGCATTAAGTATTCCATTGGTATTTCAGAAAGATCACAGAATATGTATCTCAACATCCAACTTCTTAAATCTGCATATGCAATGCCTAGCAATAATAATCTTCGTTTTGAAATATTGCAGATAAAAAATTTCATATGGGAGTAATACAAGGTGCGTGCTGTTGACTGTAAGCAAGGTACTGCAGCATGGAACACCTGGAAGCTGGCTCCTGTGAATATATCATGTAAATAATGAATACAATATTATATTATATATACACTTTTATAGGTCACATTTAAGGATTTTTTTTTGTTTGCACAGCATTGGTGAGGCTAATTATTTGACGGACTTATTTCTGTATACATGCCTTTAAGCATCAGTTCAGGTTGTCAGTCCTATTTGCGCCTGGCATTGACAATGGAACTAATTTGTACGAATGTGCAAAATGTTTAGATTTTCCCATGTCATCATCCACTTTTTAGTTTTGTAGAAGGCTGCATTTCTTTCTCTTAGTCCTCCCTCTCACTCAACCCCTGATCCCCACCTTCCCCAATTTCATTTATAAATAGAAGTGCTTCTGAAAAGTACAACTGTATTAATCTTAACCTTTAAATTGAGGCTAGGATCGACAAAACAGTAATTGATCAGAAAGTATGAACAATGATTTATTTCTCCCTGTTTTCCTTTTAATTTGTATTGAGACAGAATTGCCCATCATGCCATTTGGCTATCCTCGCCTCTGAGAGGAAGGGAGTGAGTTGCTTGTAAATTGTTGAACAGATACTAATTGCTGAATCCCTTGCGATGGATAATGTAAGGATCATGGTGAAGAGACGACTTTGGCAATCCACTACTTCGGGGAGGTGGAATATAAATTTGAGGCTGAAAATGAGATTCAATTATGACGTCATGCCTCAAGTGACATTTCCTCAAACGGCAATTTATACAGTTGTACTCCAAAGGAATAATGGTCTGAGCTTTGTGTAACTTACTGATTCTGTATAATTTTGAATGAGCAAACTCCATGATGATTTGATGAACTGAGCAATGTGCAATTCCATGGGCAACACAGTAACTAATGTAAGACTAAATATTGTTTGCGGGGATTTTTGAGGGTTCTGGAATTCTGTGTTGCATCTGTCTTCAGCTCATTGAGCTGGAAATAACTGTGTAAGAGTAAATGCCAGTGATTTCAGAAAGTTTAATCAAAGACAAAACTCCTTGACTGCAGTGGGGTTTATTTTTTGCAAGTTAGAAGCATAAATGTAATACTGTCGGTGAACGAAAAAAGATCAAACTATAAACATAACATTGGCAAATCACCTTAAAGATAACACAGGGTGGAGTCATTTTATATACTCTTAATTGTTCATTGCCTGAGCTAATTCGACTTTGCTTTACCTTCCGTTTTCCTTGTTTTTTCTTTAATTTGTTTCTGCGTACCAATGTTTGGTCTGCATCATTTGCTAAGATGAATGTCTGCTACTGCGTTAAGTAAAATGTACAGCAAGGACACACACACACAATCATGACCTCTATTTTAATAGAGTTGGATATGCCACTGTCAAGATGAAACTTGTTTCCCTAAATAGAAACAACATTATAAAAGGATGTTATAAAAGGATACTTTTACTGAATGATTTTAGCTTAAATGTTCAGTTAGTAAAGAAATCTATGCAACAATTCAACCACAATTAATGTTTGCGTGGAGATTGAGACAAAATGCTATTTCTGGCAACAATATTTTCACAAATTGACCTACTTTGGCTGAAGTAATGGATATGTTTTGTGTAGTTAATGGCCTGAGGCCACCTCTGATCATATTGATCACTTAACAGTTTTTTTTTTTAAATGACTTGTTGCTCTCAACAGCAACTGATACATTCCACAACTATTCAATGGAGGGTTGTTTTTGTATAATCCATTCACAGGAGAAACGCAGCTTTTAATGTTCACTTTTGAATAAATTACTGTTCTTAACTTGAAAGCAGATTTGCTTCATTGTGAGAACTTTGATCAATAGTACCTGATTTTGTTTAGTTTGGGAGTGACACAGTGGCACAGCATCAGCACAGCTGCCTCACTGCTCAAGTGACCCAGATTCAGTCTTGATTTTGGGCTCTGCCTGTCTGGATTTCGTACGTTTACCCTGTGACTGACTGCGTGGGCTTCTTCTGGTGCTCTGGCTTCCCACATTCCATGATATGCTGTTTGGTAGATTAATTGGCTACTGTAAATTGCTCTAGTGCAGGTGAGTGACAGGAATTATGGTGGGGAAGTGGGTGCTGTTATGGAGATGTAAATTATATTCTTCTGGATGATTTGTGGACAGTTAGCACAGATGTACTAGGCTGTAGGCCTATTTCCCTGCTGTTTGACTCCCAAGAAACCCCATCTAACCCTACTTAAATTTTAAAAAAAATGCTCGTAGGGTTGGTATTGGGTTCCTTGGCAGCTGTTGGTGTGCAAATGGACCAAAATAAAATCTGGCAGTCTGAAGTTAAACAGAGATGGAAGTTAAACAGAATAGATGCAACACATCTGTTGTCCAGCCAAGTTGTTCAGTGGAACAAGAACGAGTTGACTGCTGATTCCACTCATCTGGAATTAGAGAATCAGTCCTGAAGTAATAAAAGTAGTATTAATTGTTATATTTATACATGAGCAAATCAGAGTTGAAAAATTATTTTGTCAGGCTTTTTTGTTTAAAGGGGAATCAGTTACTAAGTGAAAATACTCAGGTTGGCTGTACATCTAACTGACGTGAGGTCAAAACAAAACAAACAGCTAAATTAGCCTGATAGACACAAAATGCTGGAGTAACTCAGTGGGTCAGGCAGCATCTCTGGAGAAAAGGAATCGGTGACGTTTCGTGTTGAGTCCCTTCTTCAGACTGTTGTGTGTAGCCTGGCAATAACCAGTAACCTGAACTTGTGAGTCCACTGGCTACAATACTGTAGCAGAGTCTTAGTGTGGAGACTCAGAAAAATAAAGGCTTCGTTTTATTCAGTTGCATTTTATTTGTCTCTAGGGGGAAAATAGATATTAAAACTGCTAGTTCTACATTCAGTGAAGAATTCCATTAAGAATATAACCAATTAATGTGCATCTATTATTGTTCACTGATTTAAAAACTCTCTCACAATGTGGGAAAATTACTTTAATTCGATGTCGGCATGCTGATCCAGCTGATTTACAGAACATCCCTACTAAAGCATTAGATGCCGTGGATGTGAGGCAGGATTTCTGGTTCAAGTGGTCAGGTTTCAAATTGCAGCCCGATATACAAACATTCCTCAATGACTAAACGTGCTCAGTTACAGCTGGTGACATGGCACCTTGAACACTCGGGCATTTCATTCTCAACGCAAAGCTGTACTTTAGAGCTAATTCAAGGATTGATTCTTCCGGTACTAGTACAAGGTGCATGGCATGGGATAAATAACTTGCATCTTATGGGAAAAGGCCATTACTTATGTAGTATAACATTTCCAATGTACAAAAGTAGTTATTTACATGATTTAGAAGCAGAGCAAGATTTTTGCATTTTAATTTTATTTCCGGAGGCAATTACTACGCTTCAAAAACGGCAAAATGTGATTGTTTTGTAAAGTTGAATTAACTGTTGATTGGCTCAGTTCCATTTTTTTTGTTACAGCCAAGAATATTTACAGATATCAATGCACCAACCTCTTAAAACATGGTTATTTCATTGGAGAACAGAAATAGCCCCTGCTTCTGAAGGGTGCAAGGTTATCAGTAGATCCTGAGAAGGGATACAGTCAACCTTGTGAAAGAAACTTAAAAGTACTTTGATATCCTTGATAGCTCAGAAGGTCCAGCCAGATAGCAGCTGAGCCACATAGGTCAGGGTACTCCAGGTGCGATCCCTCTGTTAAAATGTAGTCGTGGACGGATACTCTACAATTGTCCATACTGATTTTGATGAGGAGGAAACTGGCTGGGAATCATGCTCCCTGTAAAGTAAAAAATGTATCCATCAATGTATATTGTGGAAGCAGCCGGACAAGATTAGTCGCATGTCTCATGATACAAACTCTCCACGATTGTGGATGAATGATGTATGTTTGGATCAGGCACTTCAGGCCCCAATTGCCTGTAGAACAGTGCTTGTGTGTGGATCCAATGTCACCAAGAAGGGAGGACTTGTAGGAAAGCATATAGTGTGAGAATAGTGTATCTTCTTTAGTCAATTTTAAATGACTCGGATTGTATTCCAAGTGACACTTCAGTGACACTGTTTACAAATTGGTGTCTACCTTTCAGGCTGAACACTGACTTTGAGTAATATCAGCAACTCATTTTAAAAATTGAAAAGGTTGGGTTGCATGTTTCCAGACCATCACATTGATTTCCACCCTTCCTGACAATAAATGACCATTTTACCCAACGTTGTGCTTCACAATACAGAATGAGTTCAGAGCACTGTGAATAAAATGGAGTTATATTTTTAATGCTGAAAATTACCGTTTTAAATTCCTGTACAATTATTATGTGCGATCTTAACTGGTGCTCTTGAAGATTTGGGATTTCTAGGTAAACAGTGTGCTATTGTAGGTTTTTAATTTTTTTTTCATTTCTAGATTGCTTACGGCTTTAGAAATTGAGATTGTGTATTCAAACCCATTTCTTAACTGATAACACCAAATTGTACATTAATATAGTTAATGTATAGGTTTATTCAGTGGAGCAAACTATTTATTATTTAAATAAGAAATAATTAAATGCAAGTATTATAATGAGTCACTTTTTGTTTTTTCCTTTTTGCTTCAGCCTATTGTTTTTAATTTTCTGTATCATAATTATGAATTTGATAAATGTATCATGCTGGAAAAGCAATATTTGAAAGGCCATCTGGAGGAGACACGTTTTGAATAGTAAGAACTCAATTAAGGATAGTCTCAAGATTTCTAGTATTGCCGTTTATATCCCTATGTTACATTTCAAGTAAAGCAAGTTATGAAAGAAAATTCATTTTAAGATGGTTCCACAGAATAATGGTAAACTGGTTAGCAGATATTGCTTTTAATGATTTATTCGCCTCAATGTTAATGTTGTAAATAAAGATTTCTATTTAAAATGTCTTTGGCAATTTGTTACCGTATCTTGCTATTCAGCTGTTTGGAAACAGATGTTGTAAAAAGCATTCTGTAAAAGATGTACATTAAATACACACAAGCCATGTCTGAATAAATGTTCATGATATTAAAGTGTGTGAATGTGAATGTTAAAAGAACATAGTTGTACCATGTGTATCATTTTATTTATTGCTTATTAAAGATTATCTTACTGCCACTTGACCGTGAAGTACAGTGCCCTCCATAATATTTGGGATAAAGACTAACATTTATTTACTTGCCTCTGTACTCCACAATTTGAGATTTGTAATAGAAAAAAAATCACATGTGGTTAAAGTACACATTGTCAGATTTTAATAAAGGCCATTTTAATATATTTTGGTTTCACCATGTAGAAATTACAACAGTGTTTATACATTGTCCCCCCCCCCAATTCACGGCTCCATTATGTTTGGGACACAGCGATTCATGTAAATGAAAGTAGGCTTGTTAATATTTTGTTGCATATCCTTTGCATGCAATGGCTGCTTGAAGTCTGCGATTCATGGACATCACCAGCTGCTGGGTATCTTCTCTGCCAGGCCTGTATTGCAGCCATCCTTAGCTTATGCTTGTTTTGGGGGCTAGTCCCCTTCAGTTTTCTCTTCAGCATATCAAAAGGCATGCTCAATTGGCTTCAGATCGGGTGATTGACTTGGCCACTCTGGAATTGACCATTTATTAGCTTTGAAAAATACCTTTGTTGCTTTAGCTGTATGTTTGGGATCATTGTCTTGCTGTAGAATGAACCGCCAGCATATTAAGTTTCATGGCTTTTTTAACTTGAGCAGATAGGATGTGTCTACTCACTTCAGAATTAATTATGCTACTACCATCAGAAGTTGTATCATCAATGAAGGTAAGTGAGCCAGTACCTTCAGCAGCCATACATGCCCAGGCCATAACACCCCCACCACCGTGTTTCACAGATGAGGTGGTATGCTTTAGATCTTGGCCAGATCCTTCTCTCCTCTATACTTTGCTCTTGCCATCACTCTGATATAAGTTAATCTTCGTCTCATCTGTCCACAAGACCTTTTTTCCAGATCTGTGGTTGTTCTTTTGGGTACTTCTTGGCAAACTGCAACCTGGCCATCCTATTTGTGCAGCGAACCAGTGGTTTGCATCTTGCAGTGTAGCCTTTGTATTTCTGTTCATGAAGTCTTCTGCGGGCAGTGGTCATTGACAAATCCACACTTGTCTCCTGAAGAGTGTTTCTGATCTGTCGAACAGGTGTTTTGGGATTTTTCTTTATTAAAGAGAGAATTCTTCTGTCATCAGCAGTGGAGGTCTTCCTTGGCCTGCCAGTCCCAGCTCACCAGTGCTCTCTTTCTTCTTAATGATGTTCCAAACAGTTGATTTTGGTAAGCCTAAGGTTTGGCTGATGTCTCGTAACAGTCTTATTCTTGTTTCTCAGTCTCATAAGGGCTTCTTTGACTTTCATTGGCACAACTTTGGTCCTCATGTTGATAAACAGCAATAAAAGTTTCTGAAGGTGATGGAAAGACTTGGTGCAGAGATACCTGTTTATACCTGTTTTAAGGAGGCATTTAAACACACCTGAACAATTACAAACACCTGTGAAGCCATGTCCCGAACATTATGGTGCCCTGAAATGGGGGGGACTATGTATAAACACAGCTGTAATATCTACATGGTGAATCCAAAATGTATAAAAATACCCTTTAATAAAATCTGACAAAGTGCACTTTAACCACGTGATTTTTTTCCTATTACAAATCTCAAATTGTGGAGTACAGAGGCAAATAAATAAATGATGGGTCTTTGTCCCAAACATTATGGAGGGCACTGTATATCAAATTTAAGAGCATTGTAATATGAACAAAGTTTTCTGTTTCAAGAAATGGACCTCAGAATTTAATTGTTAATAATTTCAAAAGAGAATCTGTTTGTTTCACCATTTTTCTGTATATTGACATGCAATCCTCAAGGCTAGGGTTATAGAAAGGGTGCAGGAAGGAACTGCCAATGCTGGTTCACTCCGAATATAGACACAACATACTGGAGTAACTCAGCGGGACAGGCAGCATCTCTGGATGGAAGGAATGGGTGAAGTTTCGGGTCGTGCCCCCTTGCTAGTTTTATCAAAGACAGCATATGAAAATGTTTATAAATCAGTGAGTTCAGTTGATTCCAAGGGTCGGCTGCCTTGCTACCTTGTTCCTCTGATGCCCGCAACATCAGGAAAGCTCAGAGAGATTCAATGTTCAGGCTGTTGTTGGCCCCCAGGACTCTGATCCTTGGCAGCAGGAGCTAAGCTCAGGAAGCCGGTGAACTGTACCCAGGCTGGCCTTCCAGCAACACTCAAGGCTACCTGGAAACCTTTTATAGTTGCCCTTGTCTTCCAGTGGAGGAAGAGGCCAGTTGGTTTTTAAAGGTTGGCCCTACAAGCACAAAGAATCCGAATATTGTCGGCTGACCTGTTATCTGACAGGGCCACTGACCTGTGGCTGCATGCTCTGCTGCTAAATGTTTATTGAACTGGTACCATTTTTATTTCTAACCAAAAAAATTGGAGGCCTTTCTATTTAGTTACTTGAATTAATAGTCCAGTTACAAACCATTTTACTATCCACCTTAAAGAACAACAATGTTTGGTGCCAACATAACAATCACACTGTAATGTTATGTAGATAATAATTCATCGCTCTTTCATCTAATTTTGTTTCTTGCTGGGGGCAAGAAGTGATAACCTAATTTTCTCCACAGCCACAATCTTAATCTTGTTCATTATTTTCATTTTGTGTCCATAATGAGTTTGTCTTTTGCATCTTAGCTAAAGATTTGCTTGAACCCTTGAGCATTTGCTTAGCAGGCATTTTGTCTTTCACTTTGTCTGACAAGCCAGTTGTGCCTTTGGAGAAATGTGTGACTTTGAGTGAAGTTTTGAAATCCCACTCCATGGAATGATTTTTGGTCTTTGCGGCCTAGCTGCAAGGTTTGCGGATACTGAAAGGCCTAGATAACGTGGACGTGGAAAATATGTTTCCGGTAATGGGAAAGTCTATGACCAGAGGGCACAGCCACAGAATAAAAGGATGTACCTTTAGAATGGAGATGAGGAGGAATTTCTTTTGCCAGAGGGTGGTGAATCTATGGAATTCATTGCCATTGTGGAGGCCAGGGCAATGGGTATTTTTTTTACTGTAATAGGCTCTTGATTAGTAAAAGCCTCAAAGGTTGTGGGGAATGGGGTTGAGAGGGAAATATAGATCAGCCATGATTGAATGGCATAGATACGATGGGCCGAATGGCCTAATCCGTTAACATGGTTTGCAACAGTTGAGGAACACAGCTCTTTGACCAATCTGTGAGGAAGTTTTGGAGAATCTTTGATGAAATCCTTGAAATTGACTTGGCACAGAGGCAGGTATAAAGCAGCATTGAGAACGTTTAAGGAAGGGATGTTGGTGGATGCAAGGCATCGATTGTATCCCACGTCCCCTAGACGTGTGTGTTTGCAGGTTAATTACCCTCTGATCCCAATGTCACCGTTATGCACTGTTTACAGTAAACCCTTGTTATAACGGACCATAGCGGATGACTGTTATGTGGCTGTTATTGCCGATGACTGCAGATGATTGTTAACAGACAAGAACACAAAGTGCTGGTGTAATTCAACAAGTCAGGATCTCTGGAGAACATGGGTAGTTGAACATGGAACATCGGGACAATTTCCTCAGACTGATTCAGTCGGCTGAGTTACTCGACACTTTGTGCCATATAACTTTAAAACTAGGACCGGTCACTGTGGGGCTCCCTCCCCTCTCACCTGCAGTCGCTCCCAAGGTGGAGTATGTGGGCATCTCCGGGGGAGAAGGAGGAGGCGGCTGTGGTGGAGGAGAGGGTGGGGGAGGAGAAGAGAGCGACTGGACAGAGCGAGCGACGGGAGAAGCAGGCGGCGGTGTTCGAGCGTGGAGCGGATAAAGCCACCATCGACGGCACGAAACAGCAGAGGGTGAGGCGCTCGCTGGTGCACGTTGGGGAGTGGGTTCGGAAGCCGAAGCTTTGAACGGCTGGGGAGATGGTGGGGGCCATGGATGGGTCGGCAGGTAATTCCATTCACATTCAGTTTACATTTTATATTTGTTTTTCTTAGTTTCTGCCACTTTGCTTTCGAGATACAGGAGGGGTGCCATCGGGCCCGAGGTGTATTGTAATTTCATTATCACGTGACATCTAGTCCAGAAAAACTGATAATCCAGAAAGTCTCTGGAACCGAGGGTGCCGGAGAATCTATGTTCAACCTGTAGAAGCTTTGAAGATGCTTGTGATAGGCACATGGATATGGAGGGATCCGGACTATGTGCAGGCAGATAAGAGTTTGTCTTGACATCTTGTTCAGCACTGACATTTTGGCTGAAGGATCTGTTCCTGTGCTGTGCTGTACTGTTCTATATTCTATCTACCCATTTTTCATGTGCCTTTCTACTTTATACCCAAAATTTATATTTGCACAATTGAATGTGGACCAGGTTACCACTTGCTATCTTTACATTTCATTATGCTGTAATTTTGGGAGTAGGTCAAACTATTCAATTCAAAATTAACATACGGGGATTGGTTGAGGATAGAGGAAAGTTTGAAAGGGGAAATTGCAGGCTAAGTTTTTACACACTGAGGGGTTGATACCTGGAATGTGCTGTCTGAAGGTGTTCTGGAATTATACAATTACCATGTTTAAGAGACACCTTAGATAAGCATTTGAAAAGGCAAGGCTTGGAAGGGTATGGTCCTTTTGCAGACAGTTGGGATTAATGTAGCTGGGATAAAAAGGTCAGCTTGGACATGGTGGACTGAAGGGCCTGCTTTTGCACTGTATAGCTGTGACTCTGACCCTAGTTCCCCACGCTATCTGCCACAAGTCAAGCGTCAAGAGAGTGTATTGTCATGTGTCCCTGATAGGACAATGAAATTCTTGCTATGCTTCAGCACAACAGAACATAGTAGGCATGAATACAGAACAGATCAGTGTGTTCATATCCCATTATATAAATATATTTATACATGAATAAATAAACTGATAAAGTGCAAATAAACAGATAGTCTTGTCCGAGCTGAGTTTAATAGCCTGATGGCTGTGGGGAAGTAGCTATTCCTGAACCTGGTCGTTGCAGTCTTCAGGCTCATGGCTTGTGTTTGCTAAAATAACAATGGACATTCTCTTCCACTGTGATTAGTCATAAATCGAGAAGATAGCCAAAAGATGATGATTTAAAAAAAAAAATCACTTAATCCTCTAACATAGAAACACTGAACTGCTGATGCTGGTTTAAAAAAGTGCTGGAGTAACTCAATGGTCAGGCAGCATTTGTGGGCACATAGGAGAGAGTATCCACCTATTGTTTACAGGCTTTGTCCTGTCTCATCTCTCTTCCAGCTTTCTTCACCACCCCTCTCCCCCTCCCTCCCCCCCCCGCATGCACGTGCACGCACATGGTCCTGACCACAAACCTCACCTATCCATATCCTCCAGTGATGCTCTCTGACCCACTGAGTTACTGCAACATTTCGTGTCATAAGTTATAAGAGCAGCATTAGATCATTCAGCCATCAAGTCTACTCTGCCATTCAATCATGGCTGATCTATCTTTCCCTCTCAACCTCATTCTCTTGCCTACTCCCCATAAACCCCTGACATCCTTGCTAATCCTTTTGTATCAACCGGTATCTGCAGTTTCTTATTTCTATATATGTCTCAAACTGGCCTCGGGTTGATCCTGTGAATTGGTCCCAAACATGGAGGTGGCTGGTGAATATTTTCTCTTTCACATACAGTGCAGAGACCAAGTTTGTATTGCATTTTAGTGAACCCTTTTTAAACTAAATGTCAGGGCTGGGGTGCTCAGTTCCACATAACATGCAGCTTGCAGCATGTAAGAGTTTTGAGATGCTCCTTGTGGTCAGGGTAAGTACATCAGTGGGATGTACTGCAGTGGGATGTACATTGTGATGGCAGGGTCAAGAATATCACAGAACAGCAACAGGCTTCCTAAATGGGTAAGAAGGAACTGCAGATGCTGATTTAAACCGAGGATAGACACAAAGCTGGAGTAACTCAGCGGGACAGGCAGCATCTCTGGAGAGAAGGAATGGGTGACGTTTCGGGTCGAGACCCTTCTTCAGTAAATGGTTTGAGGTCAGGGTTCAAATTGCTACTTCAGCCGTTAGAGATGAATACAAAAGAGATGACATTGCAATGTTAGTTTAGTTTAGAGATACAGCCATGGAAACAGACCCTTCTGCCCACCGCGACTATGCCAACCATCGATCACCCATTCACGCTAGTTCTATATCATCCGGCTTTCTCATCCAGATTACTAAATAGGGGCAAATTTACAGAGGCCAAATAACCCAGACACCCGCACGTCTAGGATGTGGGAGGAAACAGGAGCTGCCACCGAAACCCGCATGGTCACGGAGAGAATGTGCAAACTCCACACATACAGCACTCGAGGTCAGGATCGAACCTGGGTCTCTGGCGCTGTAAAGCAGCAGCTGTATCAGCTGGTTGATTAAGGATGAAGGATATCCAAAAAATACTTCAAATAATTTGAAAGGTCCACCAGCCACAGGCGGGTGCTGGGTGCTTGGAAGAGAGTGGGTTTATTTGTCTTGGACTGGAGAGGGCCTTGGGGGAAATCATGAGGGACATAGATGGGATGTTATCCCAGTGTGGAGGTGGCCACAATCCAACAGCACATGTTGAAGGTAAACAATCGGAGGGATGGGACTGGTATAGGCAGCTGGGATCGAGTGTATCCCTAGAGGAGTGTCGGAAAATAAGGAGTAAGCTAATAAAAGGAAGGGCAAAAAGGGGAGATAGTTCTGGCAGATAGCATTAAGGATAATAATCCCAAGACATTTTATAAGCACATAAAGGGAAAAGGGTAATGAGTGAGAGAGTAGGACCCCTCAGGAACCAAAGCGGTTAACTTTGTGCGGAGCCACAGGAAATGGGCAAGGTCCTCAATGAGTATATATTTTTACCGTGGAGAAAGACAGGAATAAAGGAGTAGACTATATTCTATATGAGGTGAGAATCCAGAAATCAGAGGTGCAAAGGGACTTGGGAGTGCTGGTGCAGGATTCCCAAAAAGTTAATCTGCAAGTCGAATTGGTAGTAAAGCAGGCAAATGTATGGCTAGCATTTATTTCAAGAGGGTTAGAATACAAAAACGGATGTAATGCTGAAGCTCTAGAAGGCGCTGGTCAGGCCGCATCTAGAGTATTGAGAGCAATTTTGGGCACCATATCTGAGGAAGGATGTGCTGGCTCTGGAGAGCATCCTGAGGAGGTTTACAAAAATGATTCCAGGAATGAGTGAGTTAACATATGATGGGCATTTAATGGCACTGGAGTTTAGAAGAATGAGGGGGGATCCTATTGAAACGTATACCCAATAGTGAAAGGCTTGGATAAAGTGGATGCGAAGAGTATGCTTCCACTAATGGGGAAAGTCTAGGATTAGAGGCTGTAGCCTCAGAATTAAAGGACGTTCCTCTAGCAAGGAGATGAGGAGGAATTTCTTTAGTCAGGGCGGTGAATCTGTGGAACTCTTTGCCACAGAAGACTATGGAGGCCAAGTCAATGGATATTTTTAAGGCAGAGATAGATAGACTCTTGATTAGTACGGGTATCATGGGTTACGGGGAGAATGTAGGAGAATGGGGTTAGTAGGGGGAGATAGATCAGCACTGATTGAATGGCAAAGTAGACTTGATGGGCCGAATGGCCCAATTCTGCTCTTATCACATGACCTTATGAGGAGTGGCAGAAGATGTCAACATGTTTCCTGGTTTAATCAGCAGGAAATTGCCGACAGGATGGGTGAACAATGTTGGTGAAAGTCACCAGCATCCAACTAGGGCCTTCGATTCAACCATTTCCACCTTTTGACTTGCCCATTTTCTAATTCTGAAAGTCTCGAAGTAGTAAATTAAATATCCCTTCAATCCGATGAGATGCAAAAATAATCTGTGACACCTGAGGGCGCTGTTACCTCAGAAATCGGAATTGACACCAGTACGACGCTCCTTGCAATGACAGCCAGATCAGGAAGATCAGAGTCTGTTTCTGCACAGTAGTAGTTATGGGCTGTCCAAGATGCCCTTCATGTTGTCCAATCCAATCGCCTCTGACTCCCTTACGTTGATTTACAGATTCACAATATTATTAAATCTCTCCAATTTCAGCCTTTTTCACGTTATATTATCTGCCTTTTAAAGAAAGATCTATTTATAAAGAATAATATTAGGAAATCATTAAGTGCTTTATTGGCAGTGCACTTCTTTTTAAAGTGTAGAGAACATGGTAGCCAATATATGCACAACAAGATCCAAAACACACAAACATGCCAATCACCAGATGATCTATTTGGTAATATTCGGTGCATCTTCTCTTTAGAATTGTTTCGTGACGTTTTAAGTGCGAAAGCAGATGGGGCTCTTCAGAAGAAAACACTTCCATCAGTTTCAGTCATAGTCAGTGGAATTCTCTGCCTCAGAGGGCGGTGGAGGCAGGTTCTCTGGATGCTTTCAAGAGAGAGCTAGATAGGGCTCTTAAAAATAGCGGAGTCAGGGGATATGGGGAGAAGGCAGGAACGGGGTACTGATTGGGGATGATCAGCCATGATCACATTGAATGGTGGTGCTGGCTCGAAGGGCCAAATGGCCTACTCCTGCACCTATTGTCTATTGTCATTCACCACAGAAACAGGCCCTAAGCTTCGGGTTGCCAACTGTCCCGTATTAGCCGGGATATCCCGTATCAGGGCTGCCAACATTGGGTGAGAGTTGGGAGTGAGAAATTGCGAGAGACCAAGCCCGAGGGAGCATGGCGACCGGGGGGGGGGGGGGGGGGGGGGGGGAGGGTGGGGGGGGAGGGTGTGATCATGGCTATTCATCTAAAATCAGTACCTCTTTCCTGTTTTTTCCCCATATCCCTTGATGTCGTTAGCCCCAAGAACTAAATGTAACTCTCTCTTGAAAACATCCAGTGAATTGGCCTGCACTGCCTTCTGTGGCAGAGAATTCCACAGATTCACAACTCTCTGCGTGAAGAAAGTTTGTCCTCATCTCAGTCCTAACTGCCCCCCCCCCTTTATTCTTAAACTGTGACCCATGGTTCTGAACGCCCCCAACATCGGGAACATTTTTCCTGCAGTTACAGTAAGTGAAAATCTAGCAGGCAAGCAGGATGCTTTCACCAACCACCCCCATTTGAAGTCCACTATCTCCCACCGTTTCTACACAGTGCTTGGCACTTACTTCCAGCAGCCACTGGTTGTCCTCCAGGATGCACCGAGCCGCAGCCTGATCCATGCCGGTCACCTGGGCGAATTCGGCACAGAGACTCTCACGGCAGCGACGCAACGCTTCGACGCCTCCGACGGCCCTGGACTCTTGCACTGAGGCTGCTCCATGGCCGGAGCTGCAGTGAGCGACTCGCCAGCCCGGCAAACACTCGCCAGCCCCGCTCCCCATCCGCATCTGTCCCCGCTGCTGCTTCCAACACCCGCGGCCCATGCAGTTAATATGAGTTTAGAAATTTTCGTTGATCACAGAATTTCTCACAACAGAGCGAGATAAATTTGTGATCAGCGTGAGAATTTGGTGAAATGCGTGATTCTCACGCTCAATGCATGGGAGTTGGCAGCCCTGCCTCGCTCTCCACCTCTCTCTCTCCCCCTCTCTCTCTCCCTCTGTCCCCCTCTCTCTGTCCCCCTCTCTCTTTCCTCTCTCCCACTCTCTCTCTCCCACTCTCTCTCTCCACCTCTATTTCTCTCCCCCCTCTCTCTCTCTCCATCCCACCTCACTCTCATCCCTCTCTCTCTCACTCCCCCCTCTCTTCTGCTCTCTCTCCTCTCAACCCTCCTCTCCCTCCCCCTCTATCTCTCCCCTCCCCCTCTCTTTCCCCTCTCTCCCTCTCTGTCTCTCCTCTCACCCCCCTCTCTCTCCCCTGTCTCCCCCTCTCTCTGCCCTTCCCTCTCTCTTCTCTCTCTCCCCCCTCTCTCTCGCCCCCCTCTCGCTCTCTCCCTCTCTCTTCCCCCTCTCTCTCTCTCCCCCCTCTCTCTCGCTCTCTCCCTCACTCTCTCCCGTCCCTCTCTCCTCTCCCTCTCTCTCCTCTCTCTCTCCCGCCCCTCTCTCTCTCCCCTCTCTCTTTCTCCTCTGTCTCTATCTCCTCATTCTCTTTGCCCCCCATCTCTCTCTTTCCCCCGTTTCTCTCTTTCCCCCTCTCCCTCTTCCCCCTCTCTTTTACCATCCCTCTCTCTTCCCCCTCTCTCCCCCATTCTCTCCTACCCTCTTCTCCCTCTCCACCCCCTCTCTCTCTTCCCTCGCACCCCTCTCTCTCTTCCCCCTCTCCCACCTCACTCTTCCCTACCTCTCTCTCCCCTCTCTCTCCCCCCCCTCTCCCTCTTCTCTCTCTCTATTCACTCCCCCTGTCTCTCCCCTCTCCTCTCACATCCTCTCTCTCTCCCCACTGTCCCCTTCCCCCCCTCCCCCTCTCTCTCTCCACCTCCCGTTGAGAGTCCGTTCCTTCGGCACAGAGACTCTCACGGCAGCGGCAAAGGCGCAACGCTTCCGACGGCCCGGGACTTGCACTGTCCGGAGTGCTCCATGGCCGGAGCTGCAGCAAGCGACTCGACAGCCCCGCAAACACTCGCAGCCCGGCTCCACGCATCTGTTCCCGCCGCTGGTTCTGCTCCCATCCCTCCCTCAGCCCCGGCTCTCCAACACCCGCGGACCATGCAGTTTATCAGAGTTTTTAAATTTTCATTGATCACAGAATTTCTCACCACAGAGCGTGAGAAATTTCTGATCAGCGTGAGGGCGTGAGAGTTTGCTTGAGGGCGTGATTCTCACGCTCAAAGCGTGAGAGTTGGCAGCCCTGCGTATATTGGGCTAAATTGGTTTGTCCCATATGGGACTGCCTTTGTCCCATCCTTGACTGCTACTACACTGTAATCACCAGAGGGCACGCTTACGGACAGATCCTAGATCTGATACATGAGTGATTTACCTGTCATTGATTCACAGGCCCCCTTTTACGCATCAGTTGTCTGCTATATTTTGCCTGTCTCTAACCCCCTCCCCCTCCAATCCAGTCCTCCTCCCCTCCCCTCCCCCTCAATGTCCCCTCCCCCTCAATGTCCCCTCCCCCTCAATGTCCCCTCCCCCTCAATGTCCCCTCCCTCTCAGTCCCCTCCCTTCTCCCTTATTATCTCCTACCCTCCCCCTCAATATCCCCTCCCCTCCTGACCCCCTCTCCCCATCTCTGTGACCCCCGTCCCATCTCCTCCTCCCCCCTCCCACTCCGTCCCCTCCTCCACTCTACTCTCTTCCTACCCACCACGCCCCTCACGGCCCCGTCCAATCTCCCTCCCCCTCTCCCTCCCCTCCCCTCTCCCTCTCTGTCCCATCCCGTCCCATCGAATCAGTCCTGGGATACAGTCACACAGCGTGGAAAGAGGCCCTTTGGCCCAACGTGCCCACACTGACCAACATGCCCCAACTACACCCATCTTTTTGTCCTTTATTTGGGAGTGAGAAAGTTGGCAACCCTACCTAAGCTAGTCCCATTTATCCACACCTGGCCCATATCCCTCAAACCCTTTCCTATTCATGTACCTGTCTAAGTGTCTTTTAATTGAATTTTCTTCCGTGTTGCAGTGGAGTGCGATTGTTTATACTCGTGACTCTCGAATGGGATCGCAATATGGAACCTTTGTGATACAAAGTTTCTCCTCAAACCTCCTTCCCACCACAGTGGTGCAGTTGGTAGAGCCGCAACCTCATTGTGCCAGAGACCCATATCCAATCCTGACCTCTCGTGTTGTCCGTGTGGAGTTTGCATATTCTCTCTGTGAGTGCGAGGGTTTCCTCTGGGCATTCTGTAGGTTAATTGGCCTCTGCGAATTGCCCTAGTGTGTAAGGAGTGGATGAGAAAACGAGGTAATGTAAAGATAGTGTAAATGGGTGATCGATGGTCAGCATTGACTAGGTGGGTCGAAGGGCCTGTTTCCAGGCTGTCTCTCTAAACTAGACTAAACACTTCCCCTCACACTACCAAAGAATGCCAATGGCATCTCTTCTTTTGTATCTACCTCACTGCCAAAGATATTTACCTGAAGAAGAAACATATGGGGCCAAACAATCAACGAGGGATCCAGAGCAGGGCATCTTCTGAACTTTAGTCTGGATTTCCACAGCTATCTGAATTAATTAGTCATACAGCACAGAAACAGGCCCTTTGGTCTAACTTGTCCATGCAAGTACAGCTTAGGTTCACGGGGTTAATTCCCGGGATGGCGGGACTGTCATATGTTGAAAGAATGGAGCGACTGAGCTTGTATACACTGGAATTTAGAAGGATGAGAGAGGATCTTATTGAAACATACAAGATTATTAAGGGATAGGACATGCTAGAGGCAGGAAACATGTTCCTGATATTGGGGGAGTCCAGAACCAGGGGCCACAGTTTAAGAATAAGGGGTAGGCCATTTAGAACGGAGATGAGGAAAAAAATGTCACCCAGAGAGTTGTGAATCTGTGGAATTCTCTGCCTCAGAAGGCAGAGGCGGCCAATTATCTGGGTGCTTTCAAGAGAGAGCTAGATAGAGCTCTTAAAGATAGCAGTCAAGGGATATGGGGGAAAAGGCAGGATTGATTGTGGATGATTAGCCATGATCACAGTGAATGGCGGTGTTGGCTTGAAGGGCCGAATGGCCTACTCCTGCACCTATTGTCTATTGTAACCAAGTTGCCTACCTTAGCTAGTATCACTTGCCTGCGTTTGGTTCATAATACTTAATATAGAAGAGAACATAGGAGACTGGCAAATGCTCAGCCGTTCAAGACGGCTTGACTTGGTGTATTTCACCGTGTTTTTGAAAGTCTAGAGACTTTCTGTGAGATACAGCACGGAAACGGGCCCTTCAGCCCACAGAGTCTGCACCTACCGGTGATCACCCTGTACACTAGCACTATCCTACACACTAAGGACCATTTAAAATGTTTACACTTGCACTTTATTACGAATGTCAATGATCAGTACTGATAGCTTAGCATCTGCAATTGGACCAAAGGAGGGACTGGTTGGCTGTCGGCTGGTCAGAGTGGCAGGAGCTGAGATGTGTTATAGAGTTGGCCGCACCCATTGGTTTAGTTGATTGTCACATGTACTGAGGATAATCAGACTGTGGATAATCAACTTATCTGTGCCCACAGCATACAATGTTTTTTAGAAGTGGTCTCGATTGTTCCATTTGAAAATTGGAAATTAGTATCTGTGTATCTTAGTTCCGTATTTTCAAGGCCAAGATTTTCCCTGTTGTTGCTCAATATCACACAAAACGATCTCCAACTAGGCCTGGACAACAGTTGTATGGTCGGGGAAACATCATCCCACCATGATGGACCAAGGTAGAAGCAAGGTTTAAGCAAGCCTTTGCGTAATCTTTGTAATAGGATTGAGTTTTCCGTGAGAAAGCAGTGATGACTGGTATCAAATCTGACTGGACTGTTCCTATTTACTGGCTAAAATCTCAGCACTGTGGAAAACCCAAGATAAAACTTGCCACCCTCCGTGCAACATTTTTTACAGAGTGTCTGGAACGCACTGCTGGGGTTGGTGGTTGCGAGAAATAGGACAGTGACTTATATGAGATTTTTGAATAGACATATGGATATGGATAAATGTGGATTATGTACAAGAAGATAGACACAAAAATGCTGGTGTAACTCAGCAGGTCAGGCAGCATCTCTGGAGAAAAGGAATAGGTGACGTTTTGAATTGTGACCCTTCTCCAGACTGAGAATCAGGGGAGAGGGATACTAGAGATATGAAAAGGTACAAAGAACAAATGAATGAAAAGTATATAAAATAACAAATCAAAACCAGGAACGATGATCAAGGAAAGGTGGATCCCTTATGTGCAAATAGATAGGAGATGGTATTGGTATCATGTTCAGTGCAGATATTGTGGGCCGAAGGGCCTGTTCTTGTGCTGTAATGTTCTATCACAAAGCCCGTGTCAAGCATTATTTAAACTATTCTCCTGCGCCTTCACATGATTCATGTTACTCCATTCCCTGCATATTTTTATTTTAGTTTATTATATAGTATTATCCATGTGGCTTTCTAAAAGGTTCTTAAATGAAACTATTGTATTTGCCTCTATTTACACCACCCCCCCCCCCCCCCCATCACCAGTGCATTCCAGGCACCCATCACTCACTGTGCAAAAAAAAAACCGAGTTGGATTTGGCCTCAACTTTAGATTTCAAATCTGGCTGCAAAACTCAGCGAGCCTACACTGGGAATGGCTACCACACCAGGAGTGAGTGAGTTATGTTCTCCAGGATCGCAGTTATTATGTCTGTTCATCTTCAATCTGTCCTCCCTTTTTAAATATCACCTTTACGGTATTATAATAAAGGTCCCTCCAGCTAGAAAGCAGCTGCTTGCTCTCATATCTCCAGTTGAATAAAAGTTTTGAGTGGGAATAGGATTGTGTATTGCAAGTTAATAGGACTACAACCCCATTTAGGAGAATACAAGTTTGTGACCTGGAAAAGCTTGAAAGGGCACCTTGTGATCTGTATTAGGTCAGTCTGAAGTATTGAGGCAGTGCAGTACGACAGCTAGCACTTGTAGATAAATGGCCCATTCATTTCATATGGAGGAACAATCCCTAAACATAGTTTACTGCATGGTGAAAGAAAGAAGCATTTGCTGATGCTGACTGCTCCTCTCCTGACCCTGAGTGAGAATGGAATTAAACTGAGAGGCTCTGTGATTGTAAAACTGTGCAAAAGGCACTCCATTTGTTACAGAATCTGATGAAGTGAAGAGCAGTTCATATGTACAAGGCCATCCTTCACTTCCCTCTGAAATGTATGGAAAGATACAGATGCATTTTTTTCCCCATGCCTCTGCGATGATTAATGTGCCACCTTGGGACATGAGGTGGCGCTAGAGAGCCACAAGTGAAAGTGCCGGTACCTCTCCGCTGTATATATATATATAGCCAGCTGCCTTTGACATGGAGAGCAGAGATAATGGGCAAGAGGGAGACTGGGGGGGACCTTCCAAGATAAGTTCTGGAACTGATTGTGAATAGATAGATTAGATGCACAATGTCTTTTACTCAGATTAGGGGAATCAAGAACCAGGGGACATATGTTTAAGGTGAGAGAAGTTGGATTTAATAGAAGCTGAGGGGCAACTTTTTCCATAGAGAGGGTGGAGGTGTATGGAACAAGCTGCCAGAGGAGGTAGTTGTGGCAGGTACTATAACAACATTTAAAAGACACTTGGACAGGTATATGGATTTGAAAGGTTTAGAGGATATGGGCCAAATGCGGGTAGGTGGGACTAGTGTTGATGGGGCACCTTGGTCGGCGTGGGCAAGT
The DNA here is from genome assembly GCF_010909765.2 of Amblyraja radiata. Classification (NCBI taxonomy): domain Eukaryota; kingdom Metazoa; phylum Chordata; class Chondrichthyes; order Rajiformes; family Rajidae; genus Amblyraja; species Amblyraja radiata. The sequence goes on along the minus strand of NC_045978.1, from coordinate 27,884,170 downwards.
TGGGCCAAAGGGCCTGTTTTCATGCTGTATGAGACTACGACTCTACTATTGTTCATTATTTATATTGACAATTTAGACTTTAGAACCAAAAGCATAATTCATAAATTTGATGCAAACATCAAAGAGATGAGAAAGGGGATAAATTGACACTCAGGAGGGCTACAACAAATTGAAATAAGACATTAATAAACTTGCAGACTAGGTACATATTAATTTTAACACCGATGCGAATAAGGTATTGCACTTTGATGAGAGGCAGCATTACATACAAAATCAGAATTAAAACAAGACTGAGGAACAAAGGAATCTTGGAGCACATATACACAAGTCAGTAACAGTAATGACACGAGCTAATACGGATATTTAAAATTTAAAAAAAAGTATGTGTTTATTTAAACGGGAATAAAATTGAAAAGCAGGGAAGTTTTGTGTTGATTCTTCAACAAACAACAGTTGTAGTAATATAGACAGTGCCAGTTGTGGTTTGAGGGAGAGGCTGGAGAGAGACCATGGAGATATCTCCATTATCATACTGGAGATAGTGTGAAAAGCATTTCTACTTGGACTATTAGGTAAGTGTAGAGGTTGTGAAGACTAAGGAGGCTACACCAGCTTATGGAAGAGAAGGCAATGAATTACTAACAAAATTATATAGGAAATAGAAGCAGAGTTGGGCCAATTGCCGCATTTTGTTTGCTCTGCTATTGGATATGGTGCTATTTCTGTGTCAGATTTTCTGCACTAACCCATATCCACTGATGGTGTAAGGTTATATCCTTCATTGGTTTTCTCCGTAGTAAGTAAGATAATTAGCCTCTGCCCACACTAGTGGCAATGTACAGAGGCTAATTATCTTACTAACCCGCACATCTTTGGGATGTGGGAGGAAACTGGAGCACCTCGCGGTCATGGGGATAACGTGCAAACTCCACGCAGACTGCACCCGAGGTCAGGATCAAACCTGAGTCACTGGAGGTGTGCGGCAGCGGCTCCACCAGCTGGATATCGACAGCATGAGATTAACCATCAACAAATTAAATGGGTGTTCGGAAAAAGCATTTCTACTTGGACTATTAGGTAAGTGTAGAGGTTGTGAAGACTAAGGAGGCTACACCAGCTTATGGAAGAGAAGGCAATGAATTACTAACAAAATTATATAGGAAATAGAAGCAGAGTTGGGCCAATTGCCGCATTTTGTTTGCTCTGCTATTGGATATGGTGCTATTTCTGTGTCAGATTTTCTGCACTAACCCATATCCACTGATGTCTAAAAATATGGCAAATGGATTTATAGGTGAGGACGGGTGGAAAGAGACTTGAACGAAATCCAAACGTTATGCTGAATAGACTCTCTCCACTGTATATTCAATTTAAAATTGCCCTCTCAGCTGGGCTTTTCCTGAATTGCCTGTAAATCTGGTTAAATGTCTTATGAACTAATATCATTCTAAAAATATTAGAAGAATGTGAGAGTGGTTGACAGTAATCGGTCAAGTCTTTAAGAATAAGGCCTGTAATAATCGGCAGTTTTGGTGGTGGTAGGTGTCTACAATATCGAGTTTAGGTTTGAGTGGAACAACGCAGTTTTCTAGTCTAGTCTGAGCTGGGAGGCATCAGATGGAAGCAATGGCTTCTTCCGAACATAATGTGTCAGGAACATTATTCCGAACATGATCTTATAGAGGTGTACAAAATCATGGGAGGAATAGATCGGGTAAACGAACAGCATTTTGTTCACAGCAGAGGAATCGAGAACCAGAGGACATAGGTTTAAGGTGAGATGAGGAAGATTGAATAGGAACCTGAGGGCTAACATTTTTTACGCAAAGTGTAGTGAGTGTATGGAATGAGCTGCCAGAGGAGGTGGTTCAGGCAGGTACTATTGCAATGTTTAAGAGGCATTTAGCCAGGTACATTGATAGGATCGCATTTGAGGGATGTGGCACTAACAGAGGCAGGTGGGACTAGTGTAGATTGGGCATGTTGGTCGGCATAGGCAAGTTGGGTCGAAGGGCCCGTTTCCACGCCGTATGACTATAAGGACTATCTGGATTAGTTGTACGCTTAATGGCAAACCTGGGCAATCATTGAAGTTGAAGGAAATGGTGAAGAAATGCTCAATCCTGCCCTCAGGTATTTGGAAACTGATTATATGTGTGCAGGTGATCTCACTACAGAGACTTCCTGACTCCTTCATTTAAACACCTTTCCACACTGGAGGTTGTGAAAGTTCCCTTTCAATTAAAAAATGTTGCAGAAATTTTTGGCCTTATATTAAATTAAGCATATTAAATAGTTCAATTAATTAATTAAAACATTGCTACAACCCACCGACTAGAGACCAAAGACATGCAGGTTTGTAGGTAAATTGTTCTCACTAAATTGTTCCCAGCTTCTATGATAGAACTAGTGATCATGGTCGGTATGGACTTGGTGGGCCGATGGGCCTGTTTCCACGCTGCATCTCTAAAGTCTAAACTGAACAACAATTTGGCTGAAAAGCTAATCGCATTGAGGTATCTGTTAGGACAGCACACCAGGAAGGTTAAAGAAAGCTAATAGGAAATACTAGACCAAGTGCAGACCCGTTGGGTCTGTTCCCCCAACGTGCGGTTGTGGGGGGGGGGGAGGCGGCATGCAGCGTCACACACTAACTATCCCCCCCCCCTCCGCACTCACGCTAATTACCCCCCTTGATATTATATTAATATTATTAATTTGCTCCTTTTACCCCATAACCACCCTATCTACTGATGCATAGCCCCCAACTTGCAGTCACATCTAGAGTGGGGGGGGGGGGGGGGGGGGGGGGGGGGGGGGGTAGAGAGTGAGGGCAGAGAGAGAAGGGGCAGAGACAGAGAGAGAGACAGAGACACAGAGAGAGGGGCAAGAGGGATAGGGGTGGAGAGGAGGATAAGAGGGAGGGTGGGTGAGGGGGGAAAGGGAGGGGAGGAGAGAGAGAGGGGGAGAGAGAGGGGGAGAGAGAGGGGGTGCTGAGAGGGGGGTGAGGGGGAGAGGTGGGGAGCAGGGAGGGGGGGGGGGTGGAGGGAAGAGGGTAGGGAATGTGGAGGGGAGGGGGTTTAGGGGAGGGAGGGAGGGTGGGGGGGATGGAGGGGAGGAGGGGAGAGAGAGAGAGGGGGGAGAGGGGAGGAGAGAAGGGAGAGGGGGAGAGAGAGGGTGTGCTGAGAGGGGGTGAGATGAGGGGAGGGGGAGAGGTGGGGAGCAGGGAGGGGGAGGGAGGGTGGAGGGAAGGGGGTAGGGGTGTGTGGAGGGGATGAAAAAGAGGGGAGGGAGAGAGAGGGGGGGGAGGGGGGAGGGGGGAGAAGAGAGGGGGAGAAGAGAGGGGGGAGGGGAGAGGAGGAGGAGAGGGGGGAGAGGAGGAGAGGAGGAGAGGGGGGAGAGGGGAGAGGAGAGGAGACGAGGGAGAGGAGAGAGGAGGGAGAGGAGGGAGAGGAGGGAGAGGAGAGAGGGGGGGGGGGAGAGAGGGGGGGGGGGAGAGAGGGGGGGGGAGAGGGGGGGGGAGAGGGGGGGGGAGGAGGGGGGAGAGAGAGAAAGAGAGAGGGATAGGGAGAGAGAGATGTGGGGAGAGAGAGGAGGAGAGAGGGAGAGAGAGAGAGAGAGAGAGAGTGCCTTTTTAATTCAACCCAAACAACCATTTGCAGGCAGTGCTTTTTTACTTCAAACTAACTATATTTTCATTTTCAAACCAAATTAAGGGTACTCACAGTGCTGTACACCTTTGTTCAGTGTCATTCAGAGTGACAGAGACTAATTGACAGAGCTCCAGCTTGCAGAGACTAATTGAGGCACACCACTTCCTGGTTTTATAGTCCCTTCCCCTGCCTCCAGCGGGGGCAGCAGAGAGAATGGGGAATTTTGTAAAAACATTAATATCTCTGTCATTTTTCATCGACAGGAAAAATCCTCGGCACACATACGGCGGAGGGGGGCTCTGAGCAAGGTGGCCAAAATGATGGCCGTAGGTGGTGGCGTTCTCTCGGAAATCACAGCACAGATGGCCAAAACCGGTCAAGAACAGACTTTTAGTAATATAGATTTTACAGTGTCAAATTATGACTGGAGCAGACAAGGTAGAAACAAAAATATGATAAACAATTTTAAAAATTCAAGTTCAAATGTAAAATCCATGACATTTTGAAATATTTATCTGAGGCAATGATAGTTTGCATTTATAGCCCAGGATGTTCGTGGGTGGTAATTATAGCTGTAGATGATCTTGTACATGGTTGTACGAGGTTCTGGAGAATTTTTAACTCACAGTTACTGCTTTGCCAAATTTCTAGCCTTTAATAATCTCAGTTTACAAATGCAAATTGATATTGTCTCAGATGAATACTTTACATGGAGACCAGTGTTTTATCTAAAGTATATGGGAAGTTCTTGCCAATTCCCTGAAATTCTTCCCTCACGCTGTCAGGACTAGACCATTTCTTGCATGGGTGGGACACCTTTGGGTGCATACGGTGTTCAAGACTCCGTGTTGCCAGCATCTATAGAGGTGTGCATGTGTATAATTAATAGTTGTGAGCCAATTGTGCGCATATGTGTCCCTTCCTGCATGGGAATGGTTGATCTGGTGACTGGAGAACGTTGACTTGCTTGCCTGCTTTCATGCACACCCGTGGCAAGTCCCGTATTCTTTAGGTTAAAGTTTATTATTGTCCCATGTACTGAGGTACAGTGAAAAGCTTTTGTTTTAAATGTTATCCAAACAGATCAGATATACCAAACATAGAAACAATCAAAGATAGACACAAAATGCTGGAGTAACTCAACGGGTCATATGGAGAAAAAATTAACGTGGCGTTTCAGGTCAAGACCCTTCTTCAGACTTTTTTGAGTTGCTGCAGCGTATTGTGGATATCTTCGGTGCGAAGCAGCATCTGCAGCTCCTTCTGACACATAGAAACAATCAGCTCAAACGTACAATAGATAGAAGAAAAGGGGAATATATTGAGAGCAGACTATAGTACTCAGCATTGTAGCGCATGGTACCACATTCTGAAGTGCGCATTACAGTTTTCCCCTTGCACCAGAGAAATCTATTCGCAGGCCGTGCTCTCAAAGTTTCCCAGAAAAATTAAAGATTGCCAGTGGCTAATGGAAAATGCTGACCTGCTCAAAATGGAGAAGGAGCACCTTAGAAGGACACGGAAACGGTGAGCCTCCATGATAAAAGCAAAATGACTACGAATGTAAACAGTGGAAAGAGCATGCAATTTCTTAAACGAGTCTGAAGAAGGGTCCCGACCCAGACTGTCGCCTGTTCATTCTCTCTCCAGATGCTGCCTGACCTTTTGTGTTCCTCCAGCACTTTGGATTTTCTTCTCAAACAAGTCGCCTGGCCAATCCGTCAAGCGCCACTTGTGGCCGTGCCTGTGGATTTAGTCCCCACAGAGTGCATGGGACTGGGGTAGAAGCGAGGTAGCCTTGACCCCGAGAACTAACAAAGAAGAAGAAGTGAATGTTGTAGTGGAAAACCGGAGCACAAAATCATTTTAGTTTCAGTTTAATTTAGAAATACAGCGTGGAAACTGGCCATTTGGCCCACCGAGTCCACGCCGAAAAGTGATCACCCGTACACAAGTTCTATCCTACACATGAGGGAAAATTTACAGAAGCCAATTAACCTACAAACCTATTTATCTTTGGAATGCGTGAGGAAACCGGAGCGCCCAGAAAAACCTACACGGTCACGGGGAGAACGTACAAACTCCATACAGTCAGCACTCGCAGTTCAGATTGTACCTGGATCTCTTGCGCTGTGAGGCAGCAACTCTACCACTGCACCATTGTGCCACCCACAAACACTGATAACCAGAACTGTTGTATACAGCCTGCCTAATACATTTGGATAATACTGCACCAAACAATTCTTCAGCCAAAACATTAACAATTAAGTTGAAATGTGCAGATCATAAAATCTATACCACACAGGGAGGCTGAAAAGTGTGGGTTGAATGAAATACTTGATCCTTCTGATCGTCTGTACGTTCATTGTTTCCTAGTATAGGACCAGAGATCATCCATTATTAACCAACTAATAATGTTTTTGGTTTCATCAGTGCTATTGCAATGTATTAATAGCTGAAGGCCATGTAATATTTAAAAAGGTGGTTATAAAGACAGCATTGCTATTTGCTAGTTTTCTAGAATGATTTCTTGCCAACAATACATCTGGGACAGGAAATGCAGCCAATAATTTGTTGATGTAAAAAATAAATATTACAGATGAGATAAATGTATTTAGCGGATCAGGCAGCATCTGTGAAGAGAGAAACACAATTAACATTTCAAGTTGCTGACTTTTTGATGCAAACTACTTCACGACTTGCGTTAACTTCAGAATTTGTCATTCATCTGATAAAACAATATCAGGTTGTTTATAATATTGTTACTGTTGTTATTATATAAGAACATATCAGCCAAAGTGGCACGGTGGCACAGTGGTAGAGCTGCTGCCTCACAGTGCCAGAGATGTGGGTTCAATCCTGACTTCGGGTGCTGTCCGTATTCTTTATACGTTGTTCCCGTGACAGTGTGGGTTTTCTCCGGGTGCTCCGGTTTCCCCCCCACACTCCAAAGATGTACAGGTTTGTGGGTTAATTGGCTTCGGTAAAGATTGTAAATTGTTCCTAGTGTGTAGGATAGTGTGAGTGTGCGGGGGTCACTGGTCAGGGCGGATGCAAATTTCTCAGTGTCGTTGCTATCTTTTTTTATATATAAAAGTATTTTAGGATAGTTACCAACATAATGTGTTTTGCCGAGGCCAATGTTATCGTGGTTATTTCAGACTTGATTGATTGGGTAGACGTGAGTTACTCCAGCAATTTGTGTCTGTCTTCAGTTTATAAGACATTCATCAGCAGAGAGACTTGACACGACACTGAAGCCAGAATTCTGTCCATAGATTAGATGGGGAAAACAACTTAATATATCCTGACATTAATAATTCTAAACTGCAAATGGGTTGGTTAGAGCAGCTTGTGCTTTAGGTCTGCACAGTCAAGGAGTTATTACAGAGATCTGGATATCGTAAAGTTAACACAGACTGAGATTAATGAGTAGTCAAATAATTCCTTATAATTGAAAACAAATCAAATGCGTACTACATTCTGTAAAGTGCGTCACAGCGCCAAAGACCCGGATTTGATCCAAACTACGGGTTCTGTCTGAACATAGTTTGTACGTTCTCCTTTGCGACCGCTTGGATTTTCTCCGGGTGCTCCGGTTTTCTTCCACATTCCAAAGACGTGCAGGTTTGTCAGTTAAATGGCTTCTTTAAACGGGTGTTTAAGAAAGGACTGTAGATGCTGGAAAAATCGAAGGTAGACAAAAGTGCTGGAGAAACTCAGCGGGTGAGGCAGCATCTATGGAGTAAATGGGTGTGTAGTTTGCAAAAGTGGAATGACATAGAACTTGTGTACGGGTGATCGATGGTCAGCGTGGACTCTGAGCCGAAGGGCCTATTTCCACAGTATCTCTGAACTAAACTAAACTAAACTAAACTGCTGAAATCACAATCAAAGAGGATATAATGGGTAGAGATATTCTTAAAGTAACATTTACATCTTTTGACATTCTAAATAAAACAAAGCATCTTCAGTATAATACCCCAATGTGTCAAATTGAATTTGTGCCAATGAAGTGGAGGACAGAAACAGTTCCACTTTAACATAGGAGAGGAGATGCTTGAATGTGGCGTTGCGTAGCCGGAAGGAAATAATATCTCGTGTTAAGAGATCCATACCACCTGGGCCTACACGCTGCTCCTTGCTGTCTCATCCCCACCAGTAGTTACACAGCAGTGAGGAGTTCAGCTCCATATGTCTGAGATTGTTGATGCTTACATAGCTTTGTAATGCCAGAGAACAGGTCAGGGAATGTGGCTTCTTCTTGTGGTGCTTGCATTGGTGAAACTCTCTCTACCAGTCCTTATGCGGTCATTCAGAAATGTAGAGACCGAGCTACCTGTGTACTTTCTTGGAGCCCACCTTGGGGAGAACACTGAGCTTCTTCCAGTGCTTGCCATTCCATACCTTTCTAAAGTTGGCTCTGCACAGGGAACCCGATTGAGTATTCCTCCCAAACTACCTTCCATCGTGATATATGAAGTCTATAAATATACAATAAATGTACATAGTATTGTTGCGTTTTTTGAAAGTCATTTATCTGTGTCAGGTTTGTGCTCCTGTTACATTTCAAACTGCATAATTTTATAAAGTGCTAATTTAGCTCAAAACTATTGCTGGCTTCGGATGTTCCCATGTGGTTTGCAAGGCATTGTTTTCCTGTAAAATACAACGTAATGTACAATGATAATTCCTCTGTTACTATATTTAGTCATTTCTTTGTTCCGTTCTTTTCTGCCTGAAATTTGTCTTTTGCGTTTCATGTGATTTGCTGGCAGTTTCCAAATAACACAAAGCGTGGGTGATTAAGAGATGTGAAATCATTTATTTTGTATAACCCTTTCAAACCTAAACTCTTTTGACCATATGCCACTTCACGCTAAAGTGTATTCTTTGTAATAAATGTGCATTTAATTATGTTCAAAATATTTATTTCAATGATATGTGGCAGCATAACTGATTATGAGCTAGAAATCATACAGTGAATAAAAATGTGATCAAATTGACATCTCACAGTTTCTCCTGGAGCCTAATGAAAATAACTTTCAAGCAAGGCATTGCTTATGCAAACAACATGAGTCCCTTTGCTGTGGCACAGTAGTGTAGCTAGTTGACTTGTAGCCTCAGAGCGCCAGAGAACCGGGTTCGATTCTGTCCTCGGGTGCTGTCTCTGTGGAGTTTGCATGCTTTCTCAGACTGCGTGGGTTTTGTCCGGGTGCTCTGGTTTCCACACACATCCCAAAGACCTGTGGGTTAGTAGGTTAATTGGCTTTTGTGAAGTTGTCCCGAATGTGTGTCGGGAGTGGAAGAGAAAGTGGGATAACTGTCTGGTGATAAAAAGGCGCAGTTTACTGCCAATTACCAGCCCTTATATTTGAACAGTGGCCTCAGCCAGAGTTAGTGCAGTGACAGAATACCACATTTATGGTACACATCTTAATCATCACTGGTCCCAAAGCACAGGATGAATAGATCTGTGGAGGAGGAGGAGGAAACCATTTTGAGTACTGTTGTAAATTAACACATACATTTTTACATCACAGTACATATGCTCCTGTGTGATGAAAATGAAGCAGATCCTTTTCATAAATTCAATCTACTTTCATCAATATGTTTTAAGTCTAGAATTTGCCAGCTTTAATACTAATAACAAACCAAGGAGTGACATTGATCATTTAATTATGATCATTCCATTTATTTTAATCCATTATCACACTTTCTTTAAGTTGGCAGGCTGCAAAGAAAAGTTGAAGAGTTTGTGCTCGCAGAAAAAAATTGTCGGGGGGGGGGGGCATAATAACATTTTTTAAACTAAAATTCATATGCATTGTTTTTCAACAAGATCACATTCAGAGTTTAAAAAATCTTAGCAAACTGGCTTGATCAGCATCAGGATAGATTGGAATGAAGCACTTACATTTAGATTGGATTTATAAGCATAATTTTGACTAGATTTGAATCCACACTGGTCGGTTCGGATTCGATGTGCTGAATGGCCTGTTTCCGCGCTGTTTCTCTGAAGTCTAAAGTAACCTAAACAAATGCATTTGGAAATGACTATCTCCAATAAGGAGCATAATGATTTTCCATTTATAGATGATAATGTTATGATCAGGAAACACCCATCATCAATATTTGGGGAGGAGAGTGATACAAATTTATATGCTTTAATTCATTTAATTCATATAATTTTGTGGCTACAAAAGCATGTTTAAAGGCTGGTTATTCTGCAGTAAGTGAGACAACTGTTGACTCCTTGTAGCCTTTCTATCAACTACAGCCGCATAGGTCGTTTGGTAGAATACTTGCCTGGATGAAAGAACCTCAAATAAAGCCAAGAAACTTTACACAGCAGTTGCAAGGCATTGGTTACCTGATCCAAACCACTTGATCTTCAGCCGTTCCACCAATTACACCCCTTGGTAGGAAAGCACGTTATCTTGAAAATCCACTGCAATTGCTCACCAAAGCTACTATGATACCACTTCCCAACCCTAACATCCCTGTCATTCAGTACAAAGTCATCAGACTGTGCCCTTTAAGTCACAAACCACCCTGACTTGGAACAATGTCAATGTTCCTTCTATCCCATATTCTTCTTAGGTAATAATAATTTTCCACGTAGGCTGCAATGGTTTCCGCTGCCATCTCCAAAACTGCATTTTCTTAATAAACCGATTAAATTGGTTTTAATTTTTTGAGAATAAATCTTGGTCCTTGAATTGTAAAATTATGATTTTTTTCAATCTTCAGGGACGGCACGATGGTGTAGCATTCGAGTTGATGCCTTACAGCGCCAGGGACCCGGGTTCAATACTGTCTGTACAGAGTTTGTATGTTCTCTGACCGCATGGGTTTTCTCTCGGTGCTTCCGTTTCCTCCCTTACTCTAAAAACGTAGAGGTTTGTCGGCTAATTGACTTTGTTAAACAAAATTGTAAGTTCCTGGTGTGTCGGATAGTGTTAGTGTATGGGGTGATCGCTGGTCTGCGTGGACACGATGGGCCAAAGGGCCCATTTTCTATGTTGTATTTCTAAAGTCGAAAGACCTGATTTGTTTACAAACATTGTGCATGACGTACACCCACTTCCACGTCCAAAGGCCGATAATGTGGCTTCAGCTGTTAGCAGGTGAAGTGGCTTATTTTGTAGAAAGCGTCTGGGGTTAAATGGTTGAATTCCACGTCGTGAGACAAAAGAATAAGTTACAACAAAAATCTTTGTGATCTGTCACAAGGGAAATGGTCGACACATAGAATTGTGGCAGCATGGGGAAAAAATCAATAAGAAATCAGTGTTCACTAAAGCTGCTGTTTATCAGGTGAGATAGTTAAGAGCAGTTAGACACCAGACTAAAAAACATCAGCGATCGCGAACAGCATTGATCAAAGACGGAGACATGGAAGGCCAAACTCACTAATAAAGGGAGACATATCAGAATAGATCATAGATAATCCATGATCAAGGGTTCAAGGCCTTAACACTCATTCAATGTGGATTTTCCACATTTATAGCTTTCCAGTTCCATATTATTGGTGACCTGCTTTTAAAGATTGCTGGTACAGATTTACACTGGCCGTCAACAAACCCTCTGGGAATTGGCGAGTTTTTGAGAACTAACACAATGTTGAATGGTCTACATTTAAAAAAAATTGAATTACTATTTTTCTCTCAGGAAATACTTAACTTTTTCGCTTCCTGTGTAATTTCTCAAAGAATGAAAATTGTTTTATTTTTCCCCCTACTTCTATCTCTATTGTTTAACCTACTGGGCTGCCACATCCTCATCTCGAGTTGCACCTCTCTTGGGCTTTCTCTGCTCCCACTCACCACCGCAAAAAAATCACATACAGACAGTCTCCTCTGCTGTTGGTATGACTCTTGTAAGGAGAACCCATCCAAACTCACTCAGCTTGGATTGGAGACCTATCTCTTTTGATTTAGTCAGAAGGAAGATCAAAGAAGCATCTCCGTTTGTTGCTGTCAGGATTGGCAATACTTGTTCAGCTACAATTCGTCAGTCATTTATTTTCATTCATCAATAGGGAGAGTCCCAAGGCTCTTAACATTCCATATTGATTGCTTTAGGAGGGCATAGCCCAGATTGGCTTGTTGCTTCCAAATTGCTTGCTTGAGTTGGGTGAATATAAGGGTATCTGTTACTTCAGTCAGTTGCCTACTTCATACGTCAGTGTCTCCAGTTTTCTGTCATTGTAAATCATTTGCCTCAGTTGAATGAATCCAGGGCTATTACACACTTGACGGATCAATTTGAACTATTTGCAGCAGAGCTTGCAGAGAATAAATGTGTTCACACGTAAGACACCTGGGTGCTGACGTTTTCTTAGCTTGGATTTCGAATTGTGTCTTTTCTTATCTTTGAAAAGATATTGAGGATGACTGGGTAGAGGCTGCAGTTCAGACGACTAATAGAATGGATTAGGGACATGAAATTTGTTGTGCAGGTTTACACATTTTAATATAATTAACCTGGCAGACATTGCCGTGGCCTGCATCGTCATCAGAGGATGTCCCTCTATTTTTCTAGCGGAGGATTAATTTGTTTAATAAAGCCAGATTCCGTAAATGCATCCTCAAATGTACACATTATTATAGCCTACTTTCACCTGAGCATGAGTGAAAAAGTCTCATATAATTTTTGAATGAATCATATGCCTATGTGGCAACATAACGGTACCAAACAACCGAATTTCTGGAACACAAAGACTTGGAGAAAACCCACGTGGTCACCGGGAGAAGGTGCAAACTCCACGTAGACAGCGCCCGTAGTCAGGATTGAAATTGAGTCTTCAGATTTTAGAAATACAGCAAGGAATCAGACCCTTCAGCCCACCAGGTCTGTGTTGACCAGCGATCACCCAGCACTATACCACGCACTCGGGACAATTTACAATTTTTTACCCAAAGCCAATTGTCTTTGGAATGTGGGAGGAACCTGGAGCACCCGGAGAAAACCCACGCGGTCACAGGGAGAACGTACAAACACCGTTGAGACAGCACCTTTAGTTAGGATCGAACTGTAAGGCAGTAACTCTACCACTGCGTCACTGTGCCGCCCCTATTTTATTGGATTAGTATTGCAGAAGGTCGGACTAATAATGCAGAAACCATGGTTTAAATCTGAATTGGTTTGTGGACTACAATTCAGTTTAAACAATCTGGAAATAAAAACTGCCTTTGGAAACCCAACTGGTGGACTTGCCTCCTTTAAGGAGAAGTCTAACATCCTTACCTGGTCCATATGTAACTTTAGGCTTGACACCCTTTGAAATGCTTGTTGAAGCAACAATTGATTCAGTGTACTGAGGGATGCACAATAACGCTGGTTCAGGCAGCAATCCCTGCATCTTAGGAATGCAATGGAAAAAAACCTGGAAACCAGATAATGTGTAGATTTTAATCATTCAATACCTTTTAAAGAAGCTTGATCTTTTCATGATTATGACTGGTACTTAAAAATCTGTACTAAAGCCAGGGCATTAAAATCTTTTTGAATATAACATTTTCAGAAGAAATTAGTTTATATGTTCCCTTTCAAGCAATTGTTAGGCAGGAACATCTTCTCGTAGCATAGATCTGCTCCTGGAAATATAATATTGCTCACACACACGCCTGCAACTGGTGGTGTTGCTGCCTCACAACACCAGAGTCATGGGTTTGATCCTGACCTCGTCTGCTGTCTGTGCAGCGTTTGCATGTTCTCCCTGTGAGCGTGTGTGCTTTCTCCGGATGTTCCGGTTTCCCCCCCACATTCCAAAGAGGTACAGGTTTATAGGTTAATTGGCTTTGGTAACATTGTAAATTGTCCCTAGCGTGTAGAATGGTCCTCCTGTACATCCTGCTAACCCCATTCTCCTGCCTTCTCCCCATAACCTATGACACCCCCGCCCAGATAAATCACCCTCACCCAGAATCATATTCTGCGGTCACCGATGTTCGGCGCAGACTCAGTTGATCGATGAATAATTCCATTCATAAGAAGCAAGCAGAAACAAGATGAAAAATTGTAAGGACGGATAAAGGCATTACTAGTCAAAAGCCACAAAGCAATCCTCTTCAGACCTCTTGAGATAATCAAAACATTACGTATATAAAAGGGCAGAGATGTGGTTTAATGAAAGCCTGATATATTTTTGGAATATCTTCAGATCTAAGGTTAGGAAACAATTCAGGAAGTTATAAAATGCTTTTGAAATTTTTGCCTGTGATTATTTATGTGTAGTGTAAATAATGGTGTGATACTGTTTGAGAAGATAGAGTAATAAAATGTTTGTACCTGGTACTTTCTAACATTAAATCCATTCTTAAAAGCAGATTCTTCATTGGTGCTGCCTTACGAAGCCAGAGACACTGGTTCGAGCCTGGCTATGGGTGCTGTCTGTACTGAATTTGTACGTTCTCCCTGTGACCATATGGGTTTTCTCTGGGTGCACCGGTTTCCTCTCGCACTCCAAAGAATAGAAGTTTGTAGGTTAGTTGGCTTTGGAAAAAATGTAAATTGTCCTTAGTGTGTAGGATAGTGTTAGTGTACGGAGTGATCGATGAACGGCGCGGATTAAGTGAGCCGAAGGGCCTGTTTTCCACGCTGTATCTCTAAACTTAACTAAATTAAAATGGATGAAAAACTTAAGAGTGAATATGAGTAAATACTCAGAGTGCCTGTTTAGTTTAGAGATACAGCATTGAAACAGGCCAACTGAGTCAAATCTGAGCATTGAACACAGCTTCCATGTTATCCCACTTTCTCATCCACTCCCGACACACTAGAGGCAATTTACAACTCCTCCCTCGCCTTGACCCTCTTCCTTCTTCCTCTCTCCCTCTCTATCCCCTCTCTTTCTCCCACTCCCCCTCCCCACCCCCCGTACCACCCCCACTTTCTCCAGTCTACCTTCACCTGACACAGAGAGCTCCCTTCTGACTATCATCCAGCGAACTGAAGAATTGCATTATCCCCAACACCCTCCACATAATGAGGCATTAATTTGGGAAGATGCATCAGTTTAGGATCCCTCTCCCTCTCCCTCTATAAGATTCACAGAAGAGAAAAGAGAAGAGCAAGTATGCACTCGCATATGTCAAGCGTCCGCACCGAGAACGCTCCATTCAAATCTCAATATCCCTATCCCTATACCTCTAACTCTCCCTATCCACGCTCCAGTCCCATCTCCCTCTCCTTCCTCCCCCCCTCCCCGTCTCCCTCTCCCCCTCCCCCTCTCCCTCTCCCTCTCCCTCTCCCTCTCCCCCTCCCCCCTCCCCCTCCCCTTCTCCCTGTGCGACAGATTGGGAGCAATTAATTTTTATTCAATAAATTTAAAAAGAGAACCTCACATGCTTTATTATATATTGCTAACTTTCTCCTTCAATCTGTTACCGTTATTTATCAAATAAAGCATCAGAGTTTTTTTTCCCCCCCAAAGTGTGTCAAAATTGTTTAAGAAAAATGAATGGCTGAGCATTTGAGTGTTTTTCACATCTTCTGTCATCCCAGGGTTGAAAATGTCAACAGAAATGCTTGGGTCATTGAAAAAGGCTGAGTTGTATGCAGCGCTGGTCTATATAACATTTATGATGGCTTTGAGATCGGATTATGTTGGACAATAAAAGAAGAGGAAGCAGCAGTTTTTCTTTTTATTGCCGATCCCTTAAGGGTCAAGTAACAAGTATTTTTGAACAATACCAGTGCCCTCCATAATGTTTGGGACAAAGACCCATCATTTATTTATTTGCCTCTGTACTACACAATTTGAGATTTATAATTTAAAAAATCACATGTGGTTAAAGTGCACACTGTCAGATTTTATTAAAAGATATTTTTATACATTTTGGTTTCACCATGTAGAAATTACAGCGTTGTTTATACATAGTCCCCCCCATAATATTTGGAACACGTGGCTTCACAGGTGTTTGTAATTGCTCAGGTGTGCTTAATTGCCTCCTTAATGCCGGTATAAGAGAGCTCTCAGCACCTAGTTTTTCCTTCAGTCTTTCCATCACCTTTGGAAACTTTTATTGCTGTTTATCAACGAGGACCAAAGTTGTGCCAATGAAAGTCAAAGAACCCATTATGAGACTGAGAAACAAGAATAAAACTGTTAGAGACATCAGCCAAACCTTAAGCTTACCAAAAGCAACTGTTTGGAACATCATCAAGAAGAAAGAGAGCTCTGGTGAGCTTACTAATTGCAAAGGGACTGGCAGGCCAAGGAAGACCTCCACAGCTGATGACAGAAGAATTCTCTCTATAATAAAGAAAAATCCCAAACACCTGTCCAACAGATCAAAAACACTCTTCAGTAGTCGGGTGTGGATTTCTCAATGACCACTGTCCGTAGAGGACTTCATGAACAGAAATATAGAGGCCACACTACTTCTTCTTCTTCTTGCGTATGGCGTGCACAACCTAAAGTTGTCGGACAACTTGTTCTATTTGATCTTATTTGATTGTGCACGCCGGGTTGATTGCATTTGTCGAAACAGGGCGGACCACGTGAAGGTTGCAATCTCCCACCCCGAGGCAACACTGCAAGATGCAAACCACTGGTTAGCCGCAAAAATAGGATGGCCAGGTTACAGTTTGCCAAGAAATACTTAAAGAGCAACTACAGTTCTGGAAAAAGTTCTTGTGGACAGATGAGATGAAGATTAACTTATATCAGAGTGATGGCAAAAGGAAAGTATGGAGGAGAGAAGGAACTGCCCAAGATCCAAAGAACACCACCTCATCTGTGAAACACTGTGATGGCGAGGGCATGTATGGCTGCTGAAGGTACTGGCTCACTTATCTTCATTGATGATACAACTGCTGATGATAGTAGCATAATTAATTCTGAAGTGTGTAGACACATCCTATCTGCTCAAGTGCAACCAAATGCCTCAAAACTCATTGGCTGGCGGTTCATTCTACAGCAAGACAATGATCCCAAACATCCTAAAGCAACAAAGAAGTTTTTCAAAGGTAAAAAATTGTAAATTCTTGAGTGGCCAAGTCAATCATCCGATCTGAACCCAATTGAGCATGCCTTTTATATGCTGAAGAGAAAACTGAAGGGGACTAGCCCCCAAAAGAAGCATAAGCTAAAAATGGCTGCAATACAGGCCTGACAGAACATCACCAGAGAAGACACCCAGCAACTGGTGATGTCCATGAAGACATCAAGCAGTTATTGCATGCAAAGGATATGCAACAAAATACTAAACATGACTACTTTCATTTACATGACATTGCTGTGTCTCAAACATTATGGTGCCCTGAAATGGGGGGGGACTATGTATAAACACTGCTGTAATATCTACATGGTGAAACCAAAATGCATAAAAATGGCCTTTATTAAAATCTGACAATGTGCACTTTAACCACATGTGATTTTTCTTCTATTACAAATCTCAAATTGTGGAGTACAGAAACAAATAAATAAATGATGGGTCTTTGTCCCAAACATTATGGAGGTCACTGGATATATTAATTTAAATTTTTTTTTTTTTTTAAGGCTTTTATTTTCTCCCTCCCTAAGTGAGGGATATTGTGTGCCAGGAACTCAAATAGTAATGCAGCTGTCAGAGCTGCTGCCTCAGCACCTGAGACCTGGGTTCGAAACTGGCCTCTGTGTGGAGTTTGCACATTCTCCCCGTGACAGTGTAGGTTTCATCTGGGTGCTCTGATTTCATCCCACATCCCAAAGAAATGCAGGTTTGTAGATTAATCAGCAGGAAGGAACTGCAGGTGCTGGTTTACACCAAAGACAGACACTAAATGCTGGAGCAACCCAGAGGGACAGGCAGCATCTCTGGATAGAAGGAATGGGTAACATTTCAAGTCTAAACCCTTCAGCCTCTCTAAATCACCCCCTGGTGTTTAGGGAGTGCATGTGAAAGTGGGATAACATAGAACTAGTGTGAATGGGTGATCAATGGTCGGTGTGGATTTGGTGGGCTGAAGGTCATGTCTCCATGCTGCATCATTAAATTAAATTCAATTTCCCAAGATTTGGAAAGATGACCCTCCATCAATCATCTCAGATAAGAATGTAAAGCAAAAGATTTCTTTACATTTTAGCAAACGATGAAACTCAACTTAAACCTGGTGGAGGCGTCTTCCAACCCACCCCAGGCAAGCTTCAGATCTCTAGAACTGATATCAACACACTGATAATTTCGTGCAGCATTGTAGGTTATTTGCTGTGTATTAGTGATCCATCTCCAGGTTAAGATTAAACTCACTTCCCTTCTTTCACTCTACCACCAGCAGTCGGAGAGGTTCTTAAGCCACACGACCTGAAACATCACCTATCCATGTCCTCCAGAGATGCTGCCTGACCTGCTGAATGTAGTTTAGTTTAGAGATATACCATGGAAACAGGCCCTTTGGCCCACCAGGTCCGCGCCGACCAACGATCACCTGTACACCAGTTCAATGTTATCCCAGATTTGCATTTCACACAGTAGGGGCAATTTACAGATGCCAATTAACCTTCAAACCTGTACGTCTTTGGAATGTGGAGGAAACCGGTGCACCCGGAGAAAACCCACGCGGTCACAGGGAGACCGTACAAACTCCTTGAAGACAGCACCTGTAGTCAGGATCGAACCCGTGTCTCTGGTGCTGTAAATAAGGCATCAACTCTACCTCTGTGCCGTCCACCAGCTCTTTGTGTTCCACGCAATACTCCAGCATCTGCATTTCCTTGTGCCTCCAGTTCTTAATTTTACTTGCTTGGGGCGTTTCTGCAAATGATACTGAATTTAAAAAAGGGTGAAGGACTTTTATTTAAATGCCATCACAATATTGAATGGCTCTGAGGTAGATTTAAAATTCGATCACTATTTCAATGCAGGAAACACGTCAGTCAAATTGGCTCCTACAACCTCTCACATACAAAGAAATTGATTATGATCAGCTAATTTTTTTAATTTAGTTTGATTGAGGGATTAATATACTTTAGGGAATTATGATAATTTTAAGATCGTTTAAATAATGGTGTGGCATCTTCTAGTCCTTGTGAGGGGAAAAACGGGGTTTTTGTTTAAATTCTCATCTGAAGGAACTCCACCATTGTTGCACTTTCTCAGTTCTGCACTGGAAAATTAGCCTGGATTTTTTGCCCTCAACTCTTTGAAGTGAATCGTCTACTAGAAATGAGTCGGTGATCCTTCATTGTCATATGTACCTATGTACCTTGGTACAGTGACATTTTTTGTTTTGCATATGATCCAGGAAAATGATATTATAGATAAGCACAATCATCTTAAGTTGCTTCATCCATGACATTCCTTCCATCACAGGGTCAGACGTTAGGACATTTGTGATGTCTCGTGCCATTCACAATTCCTCGACAGATGCTAGAGTCCATGCCTACGTGTAACAAGACCCCAGTCAACATTCATTCAGGCGTTGGATGATAATTAGCAAGAAATGTCCGTGCATCTGGGGCAGCATGGGGGCGCAGTGGTGGGAGTAACTGAAGAGCATCTTCAGCAACAGACTGGTTCCACCAAGATGCAGTGCAGAACCATACAGGAGACCCTTTTTCCCTGTGGCTATCAAACTGTATAACTCCTCCTCCTTCTGTTGTGTTGTCGACTGACTCCCTTCCCCTCCTCCTACCCCCCTCCCCAATCTTTGCACATCCCCAATCCTTTCAACTCATCACTTTAATTTCATGTTTCGTGTACCCTGTTGTGCTTTATGACTGTGGGCAGACCAATTTCCCTCCCGTGATAAATAAAGTTCTATTTTACTGTATCGTATTGTAAATTGAAGATGCCTTAAAGCATCAGTGACCCGGGTTTGATCCTGAATATGGGTGCTGCCTGTACGGAGTTTGTATGTTCTCCCCATGACTGCGTGTTTTTTTTCCGGGTGCTCCGGTTTCCTCCCACATTCCAAAGACGTACAAGTAGACTTATTGTCTTTGGTCAAGATTGTAAATTTTCCCTAGTGTGTAGGATAGTGTTAGTCTGCGGGGATTGCTGGTTAGCACGGACTCGGTGGGCCGAAAGGCCTGTTTCCTCGCTGTATCTAAACTATAGTAAATTAACCTAAACTAAACTACATTAAACTGAACTCTGACAAGGAAGATTATCACCACCATACTTGAAAAGCATTGCCTTTGCCTAGCTCAAACCATCAATATCCTCGAGATCAATATTCAACAGAAACTCTAGTGGGCCAATGGACATAAATACCATGTGCAAGAGCAGATCAGAGGCATGTTATCCCATGGTGACGATGTGACCTCGTAATATTTCAAGGCCATTCCACCATCGACACAGCACGTCAAGAGTGTGAGGAGATACCCTCCAATTGCCTAGATGTGTACAAACCCAACAATGCTCAAGGAGCTCAGTACCACTGAGAGCAATGAAGCCTACTTGACTGGCACTCAATCAAGCACCCCCAAACATTCATTCTCTCCACCATCAATGCACAGTGGCCACAGTGTGCACCATCTACATAATGCACTGCAGTTACTTGCCCAGTGTCCTCCAGCAGCACCTTCCAAACCCACCAGCTTCATCACAAAGGCCAAAGGCAACAGATGCATGGAAAATAATAGTGTCCACAATTAGATTAGTGTGCAAAATTAGAGCCGATGGTATTGGGGGAGGGTATTGACATGGATGGAGAACTAGTTGGCAGAGAGGATGCAAAGAGTATGAATTAACGCGTCCTTTCCAGAATGGCAGGCAGTGACTTGTGGGGTGCCACAAGGCTCGGTGCTGGGACCTCAGTTATTTACAATATATATTGCAGATGACACAAAGCTGGGTGGCAGTGTGAGCTGCGAGGAGTATGCTATGAGGTTGCAGGGTGACTTGGATAGGTTGGGTGAGTGGGAAGATGCATTGCAGAAGCAGTTTAATGTGGATAAATGTGAGGTTATCCACTTTGGTGGCAAGAACAGGAAGCAGATTATTATCTGAATTATGTCAAATTAGGAAAAGGGGAGGTGCAACGAGATCTATGTGTGCTTGTACATCAGTCACTGAAAGTAAGCATGCAGGTACAGCAGGTAGTGAAGAAAGCTAATGGCATATTGGCCTTCATTGCAAGAGGATTTTAATTTAGGAGCAAGGAGGTCCCACTGCAGTTGTACAAGACCCTGGTGAGACTGGTGGAGTATTGTGTGCAATTTTGGTCTCCTAATTTGAGGAAGGACATTATTGCTATTGAGGGAGTGCAGCGTAGGTTCACCAGGTTAATTCCCGGGATGGCAGGGGCAGGACTGACATATGATGAAAGAATGGGTCGACTGGGCTTGTATTCACTGCAATTTAGAAGGATGAGAGGCTATCTTATAGACGCACATAAAATTCTTAAAGGATTGGACAGGCTAGATGCAGGAAAAATGTTCCCAATTTTAGGGGAGTCCAGAAGCAGGGGTCATAATTTAAGAATAAGGGGTAGGCCATTTGGGACTGAGATGAGGAAAAACTATCTAACCCAGAGAGTTGTGAATCTGTGGAATTCTCTGCCACAGAAGGCAGTGGAGCCCAATTCACTGGATGTTTTGAAGAGAGAGTTAGATTTAGCTCTTAGGGTTAATGGGATATGGGGAAAAAGCAGGAACGGGGTACTGATTTTAGATGATCAGCCATGATCATATCGAATGGCGGTGTTGGCTTGAAGGACCGAAAGGCCCCCTCCTGCACCTATTTTCTATGTTTCTATGTTTCTATGTTTTTAATACCAACGCCTGCTGGATCCTGTTAAATTACACACCTTGGAAATGTGCCAACTTTATCATCACCTGCTTTAAGTCCCCAAGCCCCCATTTCAAAAGCATCGTGTGAGTAACAACAAAATAAATATTATGGAACGTTTAAGAAGGAATATTTAATATTTAAGAAATATTATGGAATCCCAGTTTTCACATGAGAAGGATCATATGCCACAAAATTGCAGTGGACAAGATTGCTGTTAATTGGACCTTGATACACAGATTATCTACAGATAATGTTTTGAGAATTTAACAACCTATTAATGCTGAATTGGATAAATTAAACTTGAGTCTCGTGACTCCTGCTGTCAGTGCCCATTTCATTAAAATTAAACAAGTCCAAGATGACAACATAAACTGCAGTATTAACACCTAATACAAATGGCACTGAAGTGTAATAGTGAGGAACTGCAGATGCTGGATGGAACAAAATGTTGGAGTAACTCATGTAGGTTTAGTGTAAATAGTTGCTCGATGGTTGGCACAGACTTGGATTACTTTCCCGCAGTTTGACACCATGACTCTAATGTTTGACCCGAGCTCATTCCATAATTCTGTGACGGAGAAAATTCTCAACTTTAGTTTTGCGACCTAATAGAAAACCTGTAAAAAAGATAGAAAAGTGAAAAAATGATTGCAACGTGCCTTAAAAATGTTACTACAACTTGAACTAGTTTGACCATGTTTAGAAAAATGAAAACCATGCCTTTTCCTGTTTGTTCTGATTAAATAAAAATTTGTGCTTCGTATTCTCGGGGCAGCACGGTGGCGCAGTGGTAGAGTTGCTGCCTCACAGCGCCAGGGACCCGGGTTCAATCCTGACGGCAGTACAGAGTTTGTACGTTCTCCATGTGACCGCTAGGGTTTTCTCTGGGTGTTCCGGTTTTCTCCCACATTTCAAAGACGTACAGATTAGTAAGTTAATTGGCTTCTGTAAGATTGTGCATTGTCCTTAGTGTGTAGGATAGTGCTAGCGCACAATAAATAAACAGAGCTTATTTGATTTCTCATTTTTCACATTAGTTCTATGATTTCACACCAGTTCTATGTTAGCCCACTTTCTCATCCACACTACACACTGTCGGGCAATTTATAGAGGCCAATTAACCTAGAAACCCACACGCCTTTG
Source organism: Amblyraja radiata (assembly GCF_010909765.2). Lineage (NCBI taxonomy): Eukaryota > Metazoa > Chordata > Chondrichthyes > Rajiformes > Rajidae > Amblyraja > Amblyraja radiata. The sequence continues at coordinate 27,861,648 of NC_045978.1, read as the reverse complement.
GGATGTCGGAGAAACTGGAGCATCCGGAGGAAACCGTAAAACCGCCGTCACAGGGAGAACGTGCAAACTCCACACCGACAGCACCTGACACCAGGTTCGAACCTGGGTTTCTGGGACTGTGAGGCAGCAGCTCGACCAGCTGCACCATGCTTCTGCCCCGAAGGTGCCCTGCCAGATGGTCTGGAATATGAGTTTCTGGTAGAGTCGCCTCTGAAGGGGTTTCAGGGGAGTGGGGGTCTGAGTTGCTTGAGTCCTCAACAATGGTTGGGAAGATGGAGTCATGTTCTTATTCCTGGGCCAAGGACTCATTCCAGTTAACTGAAAAAACTTGTTGCTTGCGTGCTAGATCTCTACCATGTTAAAAGATCTCACACACGGACTTCTGTCAAGGTGGTCCACTACCTCCTGTCACTTCTCAAGCCAAGCCCCCCACCACTACCAAACCCCCAACCACCACTATTACCAGTCTCTACCACCATCAATCCTGCACAATGACCAAACCCCTGCTATTTCCCAGCCCACACAGTTACCAAACCCTCACTTCTCTCTGAAGTTAGACAAAAAGTGCTGGAGTAACACAGCGGGTTTGGCAGTATCTCTGACGAAAAGGAATAGGTGACATTTTGGGTCGGAACCCTACTTCAGATGAGAGTCCGGGGTAGTTTCCGTCCATCTTGACTCTCAGTCTGAAGAAAGGTTTCGATCCGAAGTATCACCTATTCCTTTTCTCCAGAGATGCTGCCTGACCCGCTGAATTACTCCAGCAATTTGTATCTATCTTCGGTGTAAACCTGCATCTGCAGTCCCTCACTTCTCTCTGACATTAACTCTAGTTTCTATCTCCTGACAGAAAGGTTGAATGAGATACCTTCTTGAGTTGAGTTTAGTTTATTGTGGCGTGTACCGAGGTACAGTAAAAAGCCTTGTTGCGTGCTAATCAGTCAGCGGAAAGACAAAATATGATTACAATTGAGCCGTCCACAGAGTACCTATACATGATAAAGCAAATAACATGAATAACATTTAGTGCAAGATAAAGTCCAGTAAAGTCCGATCAAAGATAGTCCGATTGTCTCCAATAAGGTAGATAGTAGCTCAGGACTGCTCTCTAGTTGTTGGTAGATGGTTCAGCTGCTTGATAACAGCTGGGCAGAAACTCTCCCTGTGTGTGTTTACAAACTTCTATACCTTTTGCCCGATGGGAGAGGGGAAAGGAGGGAGTGGCCAGGGTGTGACTCATCCTTGATTATGTTGGTGGTCTTGCTGAGGCAGTGTGAGGTGTGGATGAGGAATGAGGTTCCTGAGGAACATGCTGGGCTATTTCATGGAATCTTGCAACGGGCACTACAACAGGCACTATGTTTGTCCCTTGATACTACGCTGAGCAAAGTATTGACTCATTGTACTGCATTGAGATCTATCTGTGGTCTAAAATTGTCCAGGAATGAAACTTGCCCGTACCACTTGTTTTCCAGTCCAGGATCTGCCCGTGCACTTTACAGTGTAACATTCCTGCCCGATACACTGAGTCCTTTCCTGGCTCTGCATAAATGCTTTTTCACGTTGTCCTACTTGTCTGAGTCTGTAAATGGACCATGGATTTTCCTGATGCGCTGAACTACTGCCTAATTTGCTCCAACCAAATCGTGCGGCTCGTGTAATGAAAAAAATAGCTTCTCTTGACTTTAACTGATGGAGCATGCGGCCCTGGGCACTGTCTTGTGTTCAGTGAGCAGTGCCCGACCCTCGCTATAACGGATGATGTGCCATTGTGTTAGCGGCTCAGCGCTCTGTCAGATCAGCACTCTGCTGGCTAGTTGGCATGGTAACAGGCCGTTATTTAGTGGAACAAGCCATCCATATCCATGTCCAGCCATTTGTCCTTGTCTAATTATTATTACTTTTTCACATTTTCTTATCTGCAATGAGTAATGGAGGCAAGTAACATGAGAGGGAAGGTGCAGGAGGAAAAAAAAGTGGTGATCCATGGTAAAGGTATTCTATCATGTCGAGCAGTGCATCTGTCTTGCTGTACTTTGCTATGGTCAGACTATTTTTTTTCCCGTTGGCAGCAACAGTTTCTTTTATGAATTTTTTTTTTTCATTTTAGGAAAATGACAGGGTCCGAGATGCAGCCCGTTTTTTTTTTACAAGGTGACAGTTTCCTTTGCTGTGTGATTGAGGGATGCTGGTGTGGTACGCTTCGTGTTTTTAGCTGTCACTGACTGTGTTCACAAATTGTCACGGCTTATCAGTGTCATATGTAACACCAAGTGTTGCTGACATGAAGCCTAACGGCTGAGCTGCACATTTACCAGAAGCAGAAAAAACATAATTTACAACTTTCTAGTTTAACACGATAAACCCATTACTCTTCATATTTTCCCCCTGCACTTATAATATTTGCAGGTAAATGGTGTAACACACTTTGTTTATGCAACAGTCCATCATCCGAGCTGTGCCCCTTTTTGTGACTGCTTTATATTAGAGAATTGGTGCAAATAAAATCAAGAATATCATTAAGTTTCTCTTCATTGCAACAGGCGTGAATGTAGACTTCTTATTACCGTTTCTACTTGCACACCTACTCTAGAATACCTCCAATTAATTTGATGTGGGGTTAGAGGAACCAGTGCTAGTAAAATACATTGTTGATTAAATCCTATTACAAAACCACTGTTAATCATTGTTCCATGACTGCATTTGATAGTGAATTGCTTTTGAGGAATAATGAATTTTTTTGCAGTACTCATGAACTCTGCACGCTGTCAGAAGTGGGCTGAGTAATTATTAGCCTCTTGCGGCCTATTTAATGCAAACTCCTCTCTTCAATGAGGTAAATGGGAGAGCGTTGGATCAAGAGACAAGGGCAAAATGACTAGGTGATAGGTCAAACACGCTCTCTGAATTCTTTCTGGGCATCTTTTTTGTTGTTATTGTTGTGATCATGAGCTTTTCCCAACGTTGCATTTGTTATACTTTGGTAATGCAATTAAATGTAAAGTCTCCGTACTACAATGCCTGAGTATCTGGACTATAATTTGGTCTCTTTTGTTTCTAAAACTCTTTTGATTATTGACCAATATTCGTAACATTGTGGAGTCAACAACATATTACAATTCTGACCCAAATGGATTGGTCTCCGATGTGTTAAGTCAATAATATTCAGTACAACATCCTGAACGGGTTCAGAAGTTTGCATAATTGGAGCTAATTGCACAAGGTTGTTTTGGAGACCTGGGAGATGATTTTTGGATTAGTTAACGGACTGCTAAAAACAAGAAATGTAATGTTCTTGTTGTTTAATGCAGCTTTTGATTTTGAGTGTCCTTTTGTTGAATGCAGCAGTTTTCATTGAATAAAGATACTTCAGGCTTAAAGTCCCAAACACTCACTAATACTACAGGATAGGTGTAGCCTTCAATAAATTGCTCAAGAACAAGTTTGGCTCTCTGATCAATCTTGGGTGGCATTTCCTGCCAGTATATTCACTGAGATTTATGCTTTGAGTGTGTTTTTTTTTGTTTTTTTTAGAATGAGCACCAAGTTTTAGTCTGACTAACTTTCTGTTTAATATCTATCTGGTGCCAAATTGTTCCTGGCTTCTGCCACCATTTTTAGTTTTTTTAGATTGATTGGGGCATGTTTTAGTTGATTTTTTTTTAAGAGGCAATTTTGGTGTGGTAAGAAAATGACAGGAAATTAAAGCAGCAAAGTTGCCTGTAGTCGCATAGACATGACCAGTGCTGGAGTATTGCCTGCCAGCAGCAATTCTCTCCACAAGCAAACTGAGTGTCTAATGGTAAGTATAAGCGGGTGGAGGATTACTTTTCAATTCATTCAGCGCCATTGACCAAAGATAGATTTGAATCTATCCTGACAAATGTACAAGTTATGCTGTACTCCTCTGATGTGACCTTTATGTTGTATTCTTGCCCCTAACCTAGAAGGGTGTGTGATCTTGTTCTACATCACAAAATCATGGCTGACACTCCAGTGCTTTTTTTTTTTTTTGCCTCCCCCAGGAGATCACGAGGTTTTTGGGGTGGAGAGGGGTGATAGCGGTATAAAGGGGAGGGTAGTGTCTTGTGTTCTGTGTCTTGTGTCTACTGTTTGTGGGTAAGTGTGTCTGTTTAGTGTTCAGCCATGAGCGAATGGCGGTGCGGGCTCGACGGACCTGGTGGTCTACTCTCGCACCTACTTTCTATGTTTCTATGTTTCTATGTTTCTATGCTGTACTAATATCATAGGCGCTGGTTTATACTTAATTTATTCATTTTTTCATGATCCGTCCATTCCCAATTTCCTTGGAGAATATCGTTGTGAGCTGCCTACGATCTTTCTGGAGAAACTATTGGCACCGTCCACTCTCGTGTGAAGGTAAATGGGAACGTTTCATTTCTATGGACCATAATACATGTGAGGCGTAGGATAGGGCCCTGGGAATTAGAGGCCAGGAGATTAACAAACATAGAGATGTAATTTATAAGGGAGCACAAGAGACAACATGTGCTGGAATCTGTAGAGACAAAAGAGGAGAATGGCTGGTGGATGTCAGTGTGTCAAGCAGCACTTGTGATGGGTAACGGGCTGTGAATGTTTCAGGTCCAGACCCTTCATCTAAATCTAGAAGAGACAATGATTGCTCATTTTCCTCCATGGATGCTGCCTGACCCACTGAGATTTTCCAGCTGGTGTAAGTTATAATGTTGTAATGTTATTGCAGTGTTCTGCTTGTCTATTTACATAATAATATAAGAACGCACAGTAGAGTTACTGCTTCACAGCGTCAAAGACCTGGGTTCCATCCTGACCTCAGATGTTGCCTGTGTGGTGTTTGCACGCTCCCCCTGTGACTGTGTGGATTTCCTCTTGGTGGTAAAGTTTCCTCCTACATCCCAAAGATGTACGGGTTTGTAGGTAAATTGGTCTCTGTGAAATTGCCCCTATTGTGTAGTGAGTGAATGAGAATGTGGGATTATATAGAACTGGTGTGAACGGCTGATAGAAGGTTGGCATGAACTCAATGGGATAAAGTGCCTATTTCCATGCTATATCTCTAAACTAAACTAAACTAAACTAAACTATTCTAAAGATGTCAGGCTAAAAGGAGCCCTTTTGACCATCATGCTTGGTGGACTTGATTAGTCTCTCACATTGTTCCTTCCTACAGTCCTGAACAAAAATATCCCAGCAAGTGCCATGAAGTGCTATGACCTGGAAGATTATGGACTGAGAACTGGGAATGACACATTTTTGATCAGCATGAACATAAACTAAATGTTATCTTTCACTAAGTGCTGGAGTAACTCAACGGGTCAAGCAGCATCTCTGGTGAAGATGGACAGGTGACATTATGATTCAAAATGTCACCTATCCACGTTCTCCAGAGAATGAAATGTCACCTATCCACGTTGTACAGAGAAGTTGCCAGTCCCGCTGAGTTACTCCAGCACTTTGTGTATTTCTTTGTAAACCAACATCTGCAGTTCTTGGTGTCTCTGGTCTTCTTTCACACTCTATTTCTCAATAAGAGTTTAACCAATTCCCTTTTACGCTTAATGTTGAATTAGCTTTCACCAGCATTTCATTGGGTGTTTTCCAGATCACAATGTATAAAATGATATGGAAACAAGACAGGTGAACACACATCAGCTGTAATGTTACTGAGTCATGTAACAGGTTCAAGCTGTTTTTAACCCTTCTGTACCATTGCTAAGATAGTGCATGTTCACAAGTCAGTATTTACGAGCTGAAAAAGAACGCATCTTAATGTTTACGCAAAATAAATTGTACGTCAAATGCTTAAAATAAAGGGGCAGCACAGTGGCACAGAGGTAGAGTTGCTGCCTTACAGTGCCAAAGACCCAGGATCGATCCTGACTCTGGGCGCTGTCTGTACAGAGTTAGTACGTCCTTCCTGTGACAGCATGGGTTTTCTCCGGATGCTCCGGTTTCCTCCCACCTTCCAAAGATGTGCAAGTTTGTAGGTTAATTGGCTTCTGCAAATTGCCCCTAGTGTGTAGGATGCAGGTGGGATAACATAGAACTAATGTCCGGCTGATCGTTGGTCGGCACCGACTCTGTGGGCCGAAGGGACTATTTCCATGCTGTATCTTTAAAACTAAAGCTAATGCTAAAACCAAAGCTAAATAAAGCAGAACCATGGTTAATACATAGAAAAAGAAAAATATGTATTAATTGAAAAATGTCAAAAATACTCAGGGCTGTCGGTGTCATTTTAAACTGTAATTCAAAAGACAGTCCATTACCCAGAAAACAAACTTATTCTTTTTGTTCGGTGCTGGTGGACTAGTGTTTCCGTGTTGCTTGCAGCTTTAAGTGTTTTTTGGAAGAGCTGGAGTCTGCCTTTGCTGAATGCATGCAATATTTGTGAAGGGGTATTACATTTCTCTAGGGCCATCATTAGCACAGTATTAACAAGCAACTTTCCAGCAGTACATTGTTAGGGACAAGAACAATCTGGTCCCAGCATGTTGAATGCAGCACTTATTTTGTTACTGAAGCAATTTCAGTGGAACTGAGCGAGAGAAAAAAAAATTTGCAAATGTGTATTTGTTATCTTTGCTTCAAAAAGCAGCTTATTTTACAAACTAATCCATTCTTCTTTCTTGCTTGGGCCTTGTTGTAGATCACTGGGTCACGACCTGTGTATTGTATTCATAAGCACTACATCATTCCCACCAACTGGCAGCAAGACAATGGTAAGCAAACTATCACTGGAATCTCCCACCTTGTTAAAGCAATTATTTCTCCTGTTCAGAGGCTGAATCCTCAGGGAAAGGTAGAGGAAAGAAGTCTTTAGTTACTGTCTGACAGGTTATTTACACTTTATCATACAAATGGCCATAACACGGTGTCAGGAGCAAGTTCTAACCTGTCTCAGTAATGCATACTTAGTCACTCATTCCTCTGTGGAGAATTGAGAACTGGTGTCACTTTCGTTCTTTTACTCAAAAGCCCAGTTGCTGGAACATTATAATCAAATAGGCGAGTCATATCCTCATAATACCACTGGCTGTCCGCGATGGTTTGATCTACTGTATGGTGTCTTTCCCTATCAGGCTGAGCAACATTGTGGTACTGCTTCTGATGTGGTATCGCTGTGTCATATGCATTCATCTTTTCATGTTTGAAATGTATACCACACATGTGAAGTAGTTTGAATCTGGAGACACATTTGTTATTTCTCTAAAATGGTGTTAAGATCAGTGGGTCTGCAAGCCAGGAGGTTTTCCGCTTTAAGTCTTTAGTGGTAACTGCTCTATGGAACAAACCGACAATAGTTTATTGCCTAGAAGCTCTCAGTGTGTCCCAATGAGTGCTTCCGAATGAGTGCGTCAGACAGAGGTAGTAATGGGGTGGTGTGGATTGTGGCAACCATTACTCCTGACGCGATGGTACACAAAAATGCTGGAGAAACTCAGCGGGTGCAGCAGCATCTATGGAGCGAAGGAAATAGGCAACGTTTCGGCACGAAACGTTGCCTATTTCCTTCGCTCCATAGATGCTGCTGCACCCGCTGAGTTTCTCCAGCATTTTTGTGTACCTTCGATTTTCCAGCATCTGAAGTTCCTTCTTAAACACTCCTGACACGATCTCTGACTCCCCCAACCCTGACATCACCTGCCATGCCCAGGAGCCCAAGGTGCAGTTGCCCATTTGAGTCTGTACCATGCCTGGGGAGTGGGGTTGATAGAGGAGAAGGATACATGTTAATGATAGACAAAAAATGCTGGAAGAACTCAGTGGGTCAGGCAACATCTGTGGATGGAATAGACAGACAACGTTTTAGGTTGGGACCCTTCTAGAGATTGATAGTAATGGGGGAAGAAAGCTGGAAAAGAGATATGGGGGCTGTACAAAGCGGGGCAAGTGATAGGTGGATACAAGCGAGGGTATCATATGGGGCGGCCAAGCTGATGCTAGCTATCTGGGGTCTCACAGTCGCAGATGTCTCACAGGCAGGGACGGTGATATCTCCTTCTCTGAAGTACATCACTACCCACTTTTATTCCCAGTTTATTTAGTTTTAGTTTAGTTTATTGTCACGTGTACCAAGGTACAGTGAAAGGCTATTTTTGTTGCATGCTATCCAGTCAGCGGAAAGACTGTACATGATTACAATCGAACCATCCACAGTGTACAGATACAGAATAAAGGGAATAACTTTTAGTGCAAGATAAATTCCAGTAAAGTCTGATTAAAGATAGTCTGAGGGTCTCCAATGAGGTAGATGGTAGGTCAGGACCCATAGCTGAATAACTAAAACTGAACACAATACTCCAAGTGTTGTGTCCGCAACGTCTTGTACAAGTGCAACACAATATCTCACCTTCTGTAGTCAATGCCATTATTGATGAAGGCCAACATGCCCAAAGCCTTCTACACCAAACTGCGATGCCACTTTCAGGGAACATATGTACTTGTAATCCGAGGTCCCTCTGTTTGACAACACTCCCCAGGATCATAATAACATTCAACAGAAGGATGAAAGACACAATGATCATCATAACAGTGTGAATCCAATTGGTATTGTTATTGGTTTTGGTTTATTATTGTCAAATGCATCAAAATACAGTGAAAAGCCTTGTGTGCTATCCAATCAAATCATACAGGGGTGTCAGCGGTTACGGGGAGAAGGCAGGCGAATTGGGTTAGGAGGGAGAGGTAGATCAGCCATGATTGAATGGCAGAGTAGACGATGGGCCGAATGGCCTAATTCTGCTCCTACCACTTATGACCTTGTGACTTTATGGCATACTATACATGAGTACAATCAAATCATACAAAGGTACATTAGGTAGTGCAAAGAGAAAAATACCAGAAGGCAGAATATAGTGTTACAGTATTCCAGTTGCTGAGGAAGTGCAGAATTAAAAAGCAAGTACAATGAGGTAGGTTGGGAGATCAAGAGTATGTCCTAGCTTATGGGAGGACCATTCAGTAGTCTGATAACAGCAGGAAAGAAGCTGTTCCTGAATCTGGTGATATGTGCTTTGTATCTTCTGCCCGAAGGGAGAGGGAAGACCGGGGTGAAAACGATCGTTCATTATGTTGGTTGCTTTCTTGAAGCTCCGTGAAGCATAGATGGATTCGATGGCAGGCAGGCTGGTTTGTGTGATGCACAAGATGCTTCCCACGATACATCTGCAGAAGTTGGTAAGAGTCGGTGGAGATATACCGAACCCCCTCAGTCTTCTGAGGGAATTAAAGTCATTGGGGTGCTTTCTTGGTCATACATTTAATGTGGTTGGTTGAGGACAAATTGTTGGTGATAGCTGTGCCTCGACCATCTCTACTCGCGGCTACAATATGCTCCTGTTGTAAATATGTAATTCAATAGAACCATTTGTTGGGCTAAAAACATTGAAGTAAACAATGTTATCTAAACAATAGCTATCGAAATTGTGTTGAATATCCTACTGTTATCTTTGTTCTTAAAAGTATAAAAACTCAATGTACTTTGAGTTCGGGGAAATTCTGCCCCGAGTGTCTCCAAGAGAAAGTCTGCGTGTCGCGAGAAATAAAAACATTTTACATTTGCAAACTTCCGCCTCCAGTGGCTTAATCACAGTTGCAATATAAGGAAGGTTTATTGGCCCATTAAGCCAATGCTGGCTCCGTGGTATAGCTCACCATTTAGTCCCCTTCCCTGCACTTTCTCCACCATCCTGTGAATACTTCTCCTAATTACTTCTCTATGTTCTCTTAACTTTTGTTTTTGGAGAAAATAAGACAAAGGGATTGTGACACAAAGAAAAGGCTTGAGACTGTGTTTCCTACCCATTAAGTTAAGAACTGTAATGAGTTCATGACATAATTTCCCATGCCCTATATTGGAGGTTTTTAAACTTTTTTGGTATGCCTCTACTAGTATGTGTTACATTTTAACCTCGTAAATACCAGTTATTGAATATTATTATTATTATTTTTATTATTATCCTCCCAACCACCTTCCCCAATCCTCTCTTACACCCGTCACCCATGGCTTTACAGTGCTGTTTCTCCCATGTAACGTCCAGAGATGCCTTGCCTGGGATATACCTTGGGAACCTCATGTACAGAACATGCATTCAATGTTTCATGAGTTAGCGGGTTTAATTGTAAGAAAAGGACTCATTTAAATGGAGTAAATTAGAAGTGAAACGTTTGTAAAAACTTATTTGCATGAATATAATCTTTAGTATGAATCCAGTGCAACTGAAATTTTGCCCATAAGGAAAACCACTGGTAATTCTTTAGCAGTAGAGGGCAACTCTACATTGGATGATCACTGTTATCCTGCTATCAAAGGAAACGGAATAAAGATAAAAGCTCCCATGTAAGGTGTTCATTGCTCTTTTAGTTTATTGATAAATTGGATGTAACACTTGCAAAAACCTTATAAAATGATCCATCAGGGCTCTCAGCCTCAGGCAATCAATATGGGCAAAGGGCAAGTAGAACAGGGAGCAAGTTATTATGATATTATGATACTAGAAGTGATGGTGTTTCAGATTTTGAGAAGCAGATCGAAGTCTAGCCATCATAAAAGCTGAAGAGCAAAATAAATCAATGTTCTGTGTTTATTTCTTAATATGCTGTTATCTCCCCACACTTCCTCACTGTTGCCACAACCCTTTTCTGAAAAATAATCCCCAAACAGTTTAACAGTTGTTCATTTTTACTCTGAGATAAATGGTATGAATTGTTTACTCCCAAGATACAAATGTATGAAGTGAAAGTGCTATGCTTGACAGCACCTAATGCAGTTAGAATGTACAGTTAATTTGATTTGGATTCTTTATACAGTTCCTCTGTCACATGTATCTACCAGTTAGTGTGAAAAATACAACAGGAAATGGACCATGGCGTGCAAGAAGAGGCGATTGTATTATTTAACTTTACAGGAAGCAATTTTCTTTCATAAAAAAAATTCTAATGTAATTTAGTAGTGATTGTGTTTCTTGATGCTGAAAGTGATGGTCCTTTTTGCTGATGTTTTTACTTCTTACTTGGACTGACAAGCTCGGCCCTGCTCTGTGCCTCCCGTTTATTTTCCATTTCATCACCAAGTACAATTTTTTGAAGCAGGAGATTGAAATTAAAGAAATAGTTGTGTTAAATGACCCTTGGAATAAATGAATGTAGATTGCGTGGGACTGGATAATTCTGTGCTGGTTTTTTTTATTTGGTGCTGCGATATTCATTTAAAGATGTATCTCCCTCCCAACTCATTCCTAACTGACTCTTTATATCTTAATGATATGCCAGCTTTAATCCAGTAAACCCTACTAATGAAGAGACTGTTTTAAGTTACTCGGTTATTGTTCCTGCTGCTGGAAGTTTTAATGAATAAAGGGTTTGGTCCAAGTTTCTCTGTAAATGGGGAATCTATTATAGGGAGCGGTCCTGAGCGACTATCCACCTCATTGAAGACCCTTAGATTATCTTTAATCGGACTTTAGTTGACTTTATCTTGCGTTAAATATTATTCCATTTATCATGCGCAGTATCTGTACCGTGTATACTTAATTGTAATCATGTATTGTCCTTGGTTAGCATGCAACAAAAGCTTTTCACTATCTTGGTACATGTGACAATAAGCTAAACTGAACTAAATTATTGTGCCCCTTCTTCGAATCTTTACCTTTGGTAGTACATATGGTTAAAAATTTGCAGCATTACAGAGAAGATTAAGTTGATCCCACGGTAAACTTGCAAACGTGGGTTACATGTTTTTATTTATTTATTTATTTAAAATGTAAATTTTATTAGAAGTAAGTACAATAATATGGCACCGTAGATACCTAGTATATATTGACATGTTACATTTCATGTACAGCTTCTTATTTTTTTTTTATTTTAACAGAAAAAAGGAGACCGAAAGAGAATAGAAAAGAAATAGAGAGGTGTGTGATATCGGAAAGTGAGAAAAAGAAAAAGAGAAAAGCGAGAAAATAGAGAGAAAAGAAGGAGAGGTAGAAAGCAGAAGAATAAAGGAGAGATAGCTATTTATTATTCTTGACCACCATTCACCCAATCCTGAAACAGATCATTTCTACGTTTGTGTTGCACCATATGCTTGTAAGAAGTCGACAAATGGAGACCAAATCCTTAGGAATTGGTCTGCTTTGTCGGTTAGGAGGAGTCTCATTTCTTCAAGATGTAAGGTTTCCGACATGTTTGAAATCCACATTTTAAGCGTTGGTATCGATGTATTTTTCCAAAATGTAAGTATAAGGGGTTACATGTTTGTAGAAGGAACACAATAGTTTGGTCGGGCCTGGGGAGGGACATAAAATGGACCATCTGGTCTAAGGTTCAGTTCCATCGGCTGGCAGTAGAAGTGGATTGGGGATGTGGCATGTAAAGATTGACAAGAACACATCTACTTGAGTTTAGCTTCGTTTAGAGATACAGCGCGGAAACAGGCCCTTCGGCCCACCATGTCCAAGCCGACTAGCAATCACCTGTACACCATGTTCTATTCTCCACACTAGGGACAATTTACGGAGGCCAATTAACCCAAACCATTCATGTCTTTGGAATGTGGGAGGAAACTAGAGCAGCCGGAGTAAACCCACACGGTCACAGGGAGAACGTGCAAACTCTACACAGACAGCACTTGTGGTCAGGATCGAACCTGGGTCTCTGGCACTGTAAGGCAGCAACTCTACCACTGTGCCGCCCCATTTTGTGCCCTGACCAATTCCAGCTCTGCTTGTGCTGTGTTGGTGCACTGATACCAAAGTCTAAAGTTGCATATCAGGCCTTTGTGTTGTGTCTCATCTGAAAATATTTATGTGGCCCTGCAATTGTGTTTTCATTATCCTTAGGACTGAATAATGCAGTGTAAACATGATCGTGAGCTCACCCAGAAATGTGTTGACTCTCGCTGCCCAGTGCACCTATCATCCCACTTTCTGGTGACCACCGGTTTCCAGTCTCTGAGGACCTTGGTTATAAATTTCTTGCAGCTGTGTTTAAATCCCGCACCAGACTTACCTTTTCAAATCTCAGAACTTTCTTCCAGCACTCCAACCTTCCGGCAAATCTGTCCTTTTGTGGATACTGGTGACCGTGATGGAATGGTGATGCAGCAGGTAGTGCTGTTGCTTCATAGCTCCAGGTACCTGACTGGTGGTGCTATTTGTGCAGTGTTTATACAGTCGCCTGTGTTTCTCTTGGGTGTCGTGGTCTTAAAGATGTTCTGGTAGGTTAATTATCCAGTGTAAAATGCTCCTTCTTCATGGAGTTATATAATGACACACTGGCCAACCTGAGGAGCACCTTCAGCAACAGACCGGTTCCACCAAGATGCAGGACAGAACGCCACAGGAGATCCTTCTTCCCTGTGGCTATCAAACTTTGCAATTTCCCCTTATGCCATGGTGTAGACTGAGACTGACTCCCCTCTTCCCCTCCTCAACCTTTACACATCCCCCAAGCCCTTCCACTCGTCAATTTAATATAATGTTTCATGTATTTTTGTGTTTTTTATGAATGTTGGCAGATTAATTTCCCTCTTGGGATAAATAAAGTTCGATCGTATCGTATCGTAATCCTACTACACGGAAACAGGAAATACGCCCCAACTTGTCCATGCCACCCAAGATAGTCCTATTTCTCTGCGATTGGCCCATATCCCTCTAGACCTCCCCTATCCATGTAGTAAAAAGGAATGGGAGATGCTGGTTTACAAAAGAGAGCACAGAGTGCTGGAGTAACTCAGCGGGTCAGGAAGCAACTCAGGAGAACATGGATTCATGACGATTCAGATCGGAACACTTCCTCAGTCTGAAGAATTGTAACCTATCCATGTTCTCCTGACATGCTGCCTGCCTCAACTACTTCCTCGGCCAGCTCATTCCATAAACCCATCACCCTCTGTGTGAATAAGTTGCCCCTCAAGTTCCTGTTAAATCTTTCCATTCTCATCTTAAAACTGCCTTCTACATGGTTTCCCTACCATTGGAACAAGACTGTGCATTCCCCATATCCATTCCCCTTATGATTTTATATATGTCTATAAGATCACTCCTTATCTACCTGCCTTCCAGGGAATAAAGTTCTAGTCTGTCTAGCCTCTCTCTGTAGCTCAGGCCATCAAGTCCTGGAACTCTCTGCCACAGAGGGTAGTTGAGGCCAGTTCATTGGCTATATTTAAGAGGGAGTTAGATGTGGCCCTTGTGGCTAAAGGGATCAGGGGGTATGGAGAGAAGGCAGGTACGGGATACTGAGTTGGATGATCAGCCATGATCTTATTGAATGGCGGTGCAGGCTCGAAGGGCCGAATGGCCTACTCCTGCACCTATTTTCTATGTATCTATGTAACATCCTTGTAAATCTACTCTGTACTCCTTGCAGCTTAATGGCATTGTGCCTATAGAAGAGTGACCAAACAATGTTATGGGACATAATGTCTATGTCTCTTGAGAGGGACACAATGGACTTGACAAAGTGTGAAGGGCAACTTGGAAAGCATGAAGTGGGGTCCTGACCCAGAACGTCACCTATCCATGTTCTCTAGAGATGCTGCCTAACTCGCTGAGTTACTCCAGTATTGTGTGTCTTTCCTTGGAATGTTCTTTGGAGGTGAAAGGAGTTGGTGAATGGTAAGAGGAATAGTGAATGAATGCTCTCTGGATGTGGAGTGTCAAAGAGTCTTCATAACTGGCAATTGTTTAGTTTAGTTTAGAGATACAGCGCGGAAACAGGCCCTTCGGACCACCGAGTCTGCGCCGACCAGCGGTCCCAGTACACTCGCACTACCCTACACACGAGGGACAATGTACAATCTTTACTGAAGCCAATTAGCTTACAAACCTGTATGTCGTTGGAGTGTGGAAGGAAACCAGAGCACCCTGAGAAAACCCACGTGTTCATGGGGAGAACGTACAAACTCTGCGCAGACAGACCTGTAGTCAGAATCAAACCTGAGACTCTAGTGCTGTAAGGCAGCAACTCTGCTGTGCTTGTAGGAGGCTCAGAAGATGTGGTGCAGCATCTCATTCTTTCCACGAGCAACGTGGTATATCGGAGCTCTGTGGCTCTGATAAGCAATGTTTCCGATAGCATTTCCAGACCTTCCCTGAAGGGGTTACTCGTAGAAACATCCGACCTCATTACTTGATGACTTTATCACCAGTGGCAGTGTTGGATGTTACAACCTAGCGCTTGCCATTAACAGAGTGGAATTAAGTTAATTTGCAATTGACCTGCTGAGTTTTTATCATTGAAAATTTAATTTGAACTGCAAAAAACCCCTACAAATTGATCGAACAACGGCATTTGGCAGGTTCTTTAACCACTCCTGAACTTGCATATTTCAGGCTAATTAGTGTAAAGGAATCTTGCCCGATGGCTTTTCCTGAAATTACTGCTAATCCTGAGTGTAAATTACTGATGGGGGGTGGTGTGGGGAAGGGAAGCTGTTGAACTGATTTCTATTAATGTACAATACCAAAGCTGACTTTTAATTGTGGGTGCAGTTAAGGGCCAAATGGCTGCACAGCTTCAGACAAAAATCACACCGGGGAAGGAACTAATTTTCAATATTAAATAGTGCTTTATTTGCCACATATGCAACTGCACAGTGAAATTCATTTTGTGTATATTACACGTGCAGGCACCGCCATTTCTGGTGCCATTATTCAAAGTTCAAAGTCTGGTCGGCCCGCACGCTCGATTTACTGGAGCTGTTCCCGTGAACCGACGTCCCTCTCCTCTCCTTGCCCGCCCATCTTTGTGTCCCGGGGGTGCCTCCTGCAGCAGACTTGAAGACGCTGGAGGCATTCCCCCACGGGGTTCACCCTCCTACTGGCCCACGCAACATGCGTCCGACTTCTCCAGCTCCCTCCCAGTTATGTTGTCTGCCAAACACGTGCCTTTGGGCGGACTTTCGACGAACCTTCGGATGGGTTCCCCGTCCCGCCGGAAACGAACGGGCGAGGCGAGCCTGGCCTACTGGGTGGGTCCTCTGAGGTCAGGCAAGTCTGGCCTGCATGCCTGGAGCATCCCGGCCCACTGCTTGTAGTTTTAGCTTTAGAGATACAGCGAAGATACCCTTCCGCCCACTGAGTTCAAACGGACTGGCGATCACCTGCACACTAGTCCCATCCTTTTCCCCTTTCCCAGGGTTATGTCCGTGCCCAGGTGCGGTTAGAAAGGGAATATGCCCTGTCCACAGGCACCCTGAGGGAGTTCCGGGAACCGCTGGGCTCCGCAGGGTGTTGAATGTATCCTCAATAAGGATTGTAACATAGTTGTATTGTAGTTTATTATAGATATATGTTTGTATTGTATTATGGTGGTGGGTTCTGGCTTGTTTTATTGCAGTGTAAATATTATTTTTTAATAATTGAATACATTTTTTGATTACAAAAAACTAGTCCCATCCTATGCACCAGGGACAATTTACAAATCTAATTAACCTACAAATCTGCAAGTCTTTGGAGTGTGGGAGAAATCCGAATTGAAGAAGGGTCCCGACCCGAAAAGTCACATATCCATTTTCTCCAGAGATGCTGCCTGACCTGCTGAGTTACTGAAACATTTTATGTCTATCTTTGGTATAAACCAGCATCTGCATTTCACATTATTACATTAGGAGATTATGTCTCTGTTTTTCTTTGGAACCATATTCCTTTGTAGAATTAGCTGCCTATGAACTCCAGGACTGTACCATTCTGCTATGGAGTTGCCTTCATATTTCTCTATGAGGTTGTGCTAGTTTTTCATGAGAATTCAGTTCCAGAAATTTTGTGTTGTAATTATGGTTTTATATCCCTCTGGGATTGTGTTCAAGTGTCCCAGTGTGAATGTGTTCCTGTTTCTAGGTCCTGTGGGATTATGTTTCTTTTATAAGATATATCCTTCTTTTTCTCTCTGCCACACTTACAACCAGCACAGAGTCTCAATTCATGATGGCCATGTGGTTCTTCTCTCCAGAGATGCTGCCTGTCTCAGAGTTACTCCAGCATTTTGTGTCTATCTTTGGTTATTTAGGTATGTCCTAGGTTGGACTAATTAATTGGACAGTACAAGGGTTGATTAATGTTAGAAAACCATCTTTGATTAGTAACGGCAAATGGACTTTGTAGTCAAATCAACATATTGTACCCTGCCTCTGAGATTAAATCCATTGGAATCCATGCACTGATGGGTTTAGTTTGTCAGAAGAAACTGCAGATGCTGGTTTATACCAAAGATGGACACAACATGCTGGAGTAACTCAATGGGTCAGGCAGCATCTCTGGAGAAAAATAATATGTGGTGTTTTGGGCCGGAACCCTTCTTCTGACTGAAAGTGGATATGGTGGAGGTGTGGGGGAGAGGAAAAGAGGGGGGGGAGAGGAAAGGGGGGGAGGAAAGGGGGGGGGAGAGGAGAAGAGGGGGGAGGAGAAGAGATGCTTTTGTTTCGTCTCTATCCTCTTCTCTCTCTTCTCCATCTGTCTCTTCTCTTACCCTTTTTCTCTTCTGCTTCCCGCTTTTGTCTTCTCTGCCCCATTGTTCTACTTCTCTGCCCCTTTTTTCTTTTCCCCTTTCCTTTCTCTTCCCATCTTTTTGTTTTTCTTCTCTTCCACTCTTTATTTTTTTTTTCTTCCCTTTCCCCTTTTGTTTACTTCCCTTACCCTTTTTTACTCTTCCCCTCTTTTTTTTTTTTCCTTTTCTCACGCCTTCTTTTTGGGGGGAAATAAACTGGAGGCAGAGATGCTGCCTGACCTGCTGAGTTACTCCAGCAATTTGTGCCTATCACTGATGAGTTTAATATTACTGACCGACAGATGAATATTTAGACAACCGTGTGCAAGAACAAGTGATCCAAATAAGGTGCCAATATTCACATTAACTTGCAGCGTAACAGCTCCTGTAATGCATGCTCCTGCAGAGTCAAATATATAAACACTGCACTTCTAACAAGTCTGACCCAATGTTTCTGGACAATCAAATCTATTGTCTAAGCAACATTTCAATGTTATGTGCTGTTGCTGCATATAAATAGTGTCTCTTTTCATTTTATTGACTGAGATGCAGTTGTATAGTGGCAATGTTTGAACCACACAGCCGTGTAACCAAAGATCATCTTTTTCTTTTGCTTCAAAGGTTGTTCTTTATGTAACATTCATCTTAGTGACTCCGTACAGAATTACTGAACCTGCTTATGGCAAGTCCAATGAAAGCATCAATATATCTGTGTTTTGTACTTTAAATGTCATGCTTCTTGTTAATGTGATGAACGAACTTTAAAAAGAAATATTAGACATGTGTAGATCTTTAACTGGAGTCTGCTGCCTTTGATTAAGTATTCCATTTGTTAGAATAACTTCAAAGAAATATTTAAGCACACCTGCTCCACAGTCAGTCAAATAAGAATACAGATTTTTTTTTTTTTTAAAGACGTATATTCTATCACCCACTCCGCACATCTTTAGTAGTGTGAAAAATGCCAGAGTGCCTGAGGGCTAAGACATTGAGATGTTACGTGACAGATTTACAGGTGTGCTGCAGAAATGGATATCTGGCACATGAGGAGTACTGCTGAGCGATGGGAGATTAAGTGGTAGTTCAATGTAAATGCTGGTGTGGTATGACGATGCAATGGTGCTGGGTGGAATATTTCAGGTAATTTCGTCGCCATAATTATGGGATATTGTGAAGCCCATTCCAGGGAAGATGAAGGAATATTTTAAAATTGGTGATGTGTCGGGTCAAGACGTCACCCATTCCTTCTCTCCAGAGATGCTGCCTGTCCCGCTGAGTTACTCCAGCATCTTCGATTCAGACCAGCATCTGTGGTTCTTTCCTACACATGAATATTTAAAAATGCTGCATGACACAAAGCAACTACAGGGCACCAAGCAGTACATTGCGGTGGCACAGCAGGTAGAGCTGCTGCCTCACAGCGCTGGAGACCCGGGTTCAACCCTAACCTCGGAGGCTGTCTGTGCGGAGTTTGCCCGTTTCCCCTGTGACCGCGTGGGTTTCCCCCGGGTGCACCGGTTTCCTCCCACATCCCAAAGACTGGCGGGTTTGCAGGGTAATTGCACTTTGTAAATTGCCCCATTTATGTAGGTAGCTGATGTGAAAGTGGACATAGTACTGGTGTGAAGAAGGGTTTTGGCCCGAAACGTCGCCTATTTCCTTCGCTCCATAGATGCTGCTGCACCCGCTGAGTTTCTCCAGCATTTTTGTCTACCTTTGATTTTCCAGCATCTGCAGTTCCTTCTTAAACACTGGTGTGAACGGGTTATCGACGGTCAGCGCGGACTCGGTGGGCCAAAGGGCCTGTTTCCATGCTGCATCTTTCGATCAACTCAATTCAGGGGCTTAAGGGACAGCATTTAGAGTGGAGTGTGGGCAATATCTGAGGTGAAACTGCAATGGTTGCAGGGTGAGCTCGAAAGTAGGAATGCAGAGCAAAGTGTAATTGTGTATATGCTGGTTTCAAGGCATCATTAAAAGGTTGCCAAAACATTTCAGCATTTATGTCTTATCACAAACCGGTGCTGGAACTGAAAATTCATTATCTACCTCCTTGCTAATTATTCACCGCGCATATTTTTGCTTAAGTTCATTGCACTAGCCCTCATTAACAATGCATGACTTAATTAGTGATTTGATCAAAGTTGAAGATTGACGTTCAGATGTTGAGGCTGTGGCTGCGTGATAATAGAAAGACATTCTATTAGTCTTCCGTTAAGTACAGTGTTCATCCAACTCCTACTAACCAAGGAGCAGCTGATGAGATGGAGTTAGCTGTAAATATATTAAGACATAGATTCAAATCAGTGGCCGAACTGCAGGGAAGTGTTTCACTTTAACTGCTTTCTTTAATTGTCCTGTGTTGCCAGCCAGCGTCTGATGTAAAAGTAAAATAATAAAAGCTGCACTGTTTAACCATTTCACTGCCTGTGGTGTTTATGTTTTGGCTTTCACTACAACAGTTGCCAGACAATTTGAAATGACACGTTTTAAATATGTTGCTGCTGTTCCTTTGTTTTAAACAGACTATTACTGCAGGTATTTTCTACTGTTGGTGAATTTAGTAAAATAGCACAAGCAGCTGATGAAGTCAATGGTGGAGTGTCTGTTCCGTCCTGGTCCTTCAGCATGTTGGCAAGCTCTAGAAAGGATGGGGAACAAAGGTAAAAGTGACAGCTGATCGTGGAGGATTGACATTGATTTATAATGTATGTTTGAGCTCGTGGATAATGCTCACAATACAAGGCTGTACTTTTGCATTTTCACTTCATCGAAGCCAATGCTCTTGACGATGCTTCTTTCCATGTAAGATTGTGAACTTGATGATTCTCTCTCATTTTTTTGAGACCCCATTCTCTTTTTCTTCTACGGACGTCACCTTAAACCAATAATTTTATCATTACGTGCTAATATTTCCTTTGTGTGTTCTCTTCTATGTGTTCACTCGTGTGAAGTGAGTGTTAGAGTGAAGGCCAGCATTTATTGTCCACCCCTAATTGCCCTTGATAATGTGTTGGTCAGGATTCTGAAATAGTTGCAGTCCTTACAATGAGAGCGGTCCCTCGTTACTGTAATGAAGACGTTTCAGGATTTTGCTCAAGATTTGATGAAAGAGCACTGTTATATATTCAAACAAATGATGTGTAACTTGGATAGGAATATATTTTGTTACATTTTGGAAAATTATACATATTATGTCCAGGCACACTGTTGTTTAGGTCTGGAATATTTTATTATCTTTTAATATAAGTTGATCATTCCTCCAGGTTTAAATTTATTGCACTGAAAAGACGAGAAAAATCTTATCCCTGTGTTTCATCTTCTTGCTCAGTCTTACTGAGGTGACATAGTGGCACAGGGCTACAGTTGCTACCTTACAGCATTGGAGACCTGGGTTCAATCCTGACTATGGGCACTGTCTGTACGGAGTTTGTACATTCTCCTTGTGACCGCATGGGCTTTCTCCAGGTGCTCCAATTCCCTCCCACACTCCAAAGACATACAGGCTTGTGGGTTAATTGGCTTTGATAAAGTTGTAAATTGTCCCTGACATGTTGGATAGTGTCAGTGTACAGGGTGAGTGCCGGTAAGGGCCTGCATGGGCTGTGTGGGCTGCGTTGTATCTCTAAACTAAACTAATCTCTAAACTAACCAGAAACATGCCAACCTACCAGCTGCCTTTCTGAATGAGTTCGGACAATTGGAGCTAATGCAGAGATGTGTGTAATAATATACAGGCTTGTGTTCTCCAAGGTTATTAAAAAGCAATTAATTTCAGCTCCTGTGGATACACGGAGAATTTCACCCAATTGATCTGAGCACCCTTAAGGTCAGAAATCCTGCTTTGGTGCCTGTGACTGGTCATTGGAAATTTGTACACAGTTGCCTATCTTGTCTAGATTCTCCCCAGATTCCCATCAACTCCCTTCAGATTCAGTCACTCACCCACACGTTAGGAACAGTGCCCAACCAACGTACAAACCCGGACATCTGTGAAACGTAGGAGGAAGCAGGAGCATCGGGGGGAAGCCCATGCAGTTCAGAGAGATTGTGCAAACACCACACAGATAGCACACAAAGTGACTGATGCTGTGAGGCAGCATCTCTGTCAGCTGTGTCACTGTGCCCCGTACAAACAAGCATCTTCATCTTGCACATGCCCTTTCAAGTTCATATAAAATTATGGAGTTCTAAGTGTATAAAATAATTAGACATAGATAGGGTAGACAGTCAGAACCAGTGGGGGGGATATCCAATACATGAGGGCATAGCCATAAGGCGAGAAGGGGAGCGGTTAATGGAGATGTGCGGGCAAGTGATTTTCATGGAGAATAATAGGGTGACTGGAACACATTGCTCGGGACGGTGGTGAAGTCCAATCCGATAATGGCATTTACAAGGATTTTGGATAGGCCCATAGAGGTGCAGGTAATAGAGGCAGGGATATGGACAGACAGTTTAACTGAGCTTCATGTCCAGCACAAACATTGTGGGCCGAAGGGCCCGTTCCTGTGCTGTTCTGTTTTATGTTCTATGTTCCTGTCTCTACAATCCCGATTTAAAAACAGAATATTGCCAGGGACCAATTCTGCACGTGATGAGACAAGTGACCTAGTTGTACATATAGTCGGCAATGATAGAATCACCCAGTAATAGAAACAGTCAGTCCTGTTATATAGTCAGTGCCTTTGTGTAATAAATGGACAGTAAGTCGCACTGTACATATTTATTCTCTCATGTTATGTTTTGCAGTGTGTAATGTGCAAATAGAATAAAATGTTCCGATCCGGAGAGAAGGTGCAAGGTTAGTTGTATTACACACTCAGTAAGGTCCATGTCTTTGTTGCTCGAGATGTATCAATAAAGGCGTTGTTGATGTTTCTCCCAGCAGTAACAGTGACCAGGAAATGTGGTAAACTTTTAAAATTATTCCCCAGAACAAGGAGTCTCACTAGAACCAGAGAGACAAAATAATTGTTGGGACAGGTGGACGGATGAACCTCTTGCTGAAATTCGTCTCTCTATCATTAACCTGATCCTTTAATGTATACGCATGTAAATTGCCTCATGGAAATTGGGTGCAGTTTGCTAGAGGCACATTGGAATTCAGCATCACACTTGCATTCAGACAGCACAGACTGATCGGGAGCCACCTAGCACCTGTGATGGTTAGAAATTGTAATTGTGAAAAGCTAGCGATTCAACTGTGCCTCTGCAGTCAGCTCCGTCTGAGAACTTGCTTCAGTGGAACCGAAACTGAAATCATTAATGTTCAAAATAAGGTTAATACTCCCTTGAAATAGCAGACAAAAGGCAGACAGGAACTCTTTGTGCACCAATATTGCACAAGTCTCAGTATAATTGTATTATTAGTGGCTGATCATTGACGGTGGGCTAAAGCTGGATAAGCTTGAGAAAGGGAAGCAGAGGCTCATTTGTCCTGTGCCTATTTTTGACCAAGATCATAACTTTGCACCGAGCAGAGATGTTGGGCTTTCGAGAGTCTAATCAAGTAATCCACACAATCTTTTATTTTTTTGTGAACCATGAATGGAATCACCCGGATTTTATTTACATTAACTACAGAAAGGAGTGACAACCTAAGCACAGATCTTTGCATTTAACTCCAAAAAAATGCAATTTTGTTTAGGGGGAAGCATTGCAATGGCATGCTTCTTGCTGGCAGCGAATACTTGCTGGAACAAATTATTATAATAAATTATTTATCTTTCTCCATCCGATGGAGAAGTAAGCAAGTGAATGCGATAAGATCCTCCCGCTTCACCCGAACAAGAAAAACGACTGTTCTGGTCCCTGTGTGAGTCCGTAATAACGAGGTTTGATCAGGCTGAGGTTTCCCATTTGAAGTCAATGTGTGGCATACGCCAGTGGCCTGAAGCTGGAAGACAGTTTTAGTTCTTACACAGTTAATACATAATTTTATATATCATGGTTTGGAGAAAAATGACAATTTCAGCAATTTTGACACCTAGCTTTTCCCTGATACATAAACAGCCTTTCCCCAGTTCTCTTACAGGTTTGCTTTACGGGAAGAAAATTCATCATAGTCACTCCATTTTATCTGTGAGTATTAATTGTTCAATTTTTTCTTCTTCTTTTTTCCCCCTGGTGCTGCTTTTTTTTTTGGTACAATTTAATCTCTTGCTGTGAACAGAAAGTGCTGTACTGTTACAACAGTTTTGTCATTTTCGCTGTCATCAGGCTGACGCTTGTCTGACAGGTAGCAGATGTGTGGAAGATGGATGCTGTTCTGAGCAAGGATACAGATTAACTGCAAACAAACTGGGTAATAAATGGGAGATGCAGTGTGGGTTTGATGAGAACTCGTCTGCATGCCGTGATGTATGTGAAGGCAAGCTGCTAGCAATTTGTATCAGAGAAACGAGTCATCTGTCAAAAAACGAACTGCAGAACACGTTGTGTCTGAGTGCTGGAGATTGCACTGGGATCGCAAGATGAATTGTGCCAAAGGCATGGTCATGTGATAGCCATGTGCAGAGTATCTGCAAATCAGATTAAACATCATGGTTAGGACAGCTTGAGTTACTTGATCATTGAGTAAACAGTATCTTTATTAACCCTTCCTGAATGAAAATGGTATTTTGTATTGACTGTCAATTGCTGGGGGAGAGTGGAGTCTTGTGAGGTCCAAATGTCACAATGTTATAAGGTCATAAGGTCATAGTGTCATAGAGTGATACATTGTGGAATCAGGCCCTTCGGCCCAACTCGCCCACACCGGCCAACAATGTCCCAGCTACACTACGCTTGGGCCATGTCCCTCCAAATCTGTCCTATCCATGTACCTGTCTAACTGTTTCTTAAAGGATAGTATAGTCCCAGCCTCAACTACCTCCTCTGGCAGCTTGTTCCATACACCCACCACCATTTGTGTGGAAAAATTACCCCTCAGATTCCTATTAAATCTTTTCCCCATCACCTTGAACTTATGTCTTCTGGTCCTCGATTCTCCTACTCTGGGCAAAATAATTGGGTGCATCTACCCGATCTATTCCTCTCATGATCTTATACACCTTTATAAGATCGCCCCTTATCCCCCTGCGCTCCATGGAATAGAGACCCAGCCTATTTAACCTCTCCCTATAGCTCACACCCTCTAGTCCTGGCAACATCCTCGTAATTCTTTTCTGAACCCTTTCAAGCTTGACAATATCTCTGTATTAAATTTTATCAACCATTTCTCCGCCCACCTGGCCAATCAATCCAATCGTTCACTACCATCTTCACTATATGAAACCACTAACTTTTGTATCATCAGCAAACATGTTAACCTTGCCGTGTATGTTCTCATCCAAATCATTGATGTAGATGACAAACAGTAACGGGCCCAGCACCGAACCCTGAGACACACCACTTGTCACAGGTACTCAGTCCTAGAAGCAACTCCACCATTTTGCATCCCTCTGCTTCCTTCCATGGAGCCAATTTGCTATCCATTCAGCTATCTCATGCAATCCCATGCAATCCAGAGCAGCCTACCTTGCGGAACCTTGTTGAACGACTTAAAGAAGTCCATGTACACAACATCTACAGCTCTGCCTTCATCAACATTTTTGGTCACGTCTTCAAAAAAATCAATCAGATTTGTGAAACACGACATCCCACATACAAACCCATGCTGACTATCCCTAATCAGCCCTTGCCCATCCAAATGCCTGTATATCCTATCCCTCAGGATGCTCTCCAGTAATTTGCCAACTACTGATGATAAGCTCACCGGCTTATAGTTCCCAGCATTTTCCCTGCAGCCCTTCTTGAAAAGAGGTACAACATTTTCCATCCTCCAGTCTTGCGGCACCTCTCCAGTATTTAAGGACGACTCGTAAATTTCAACCAAGGCCCTTGCAATTTCCTCTCTAGTTTCCCACAATGTCCTCGGATGTATCAGATCAGGCCCTGGAGATTTGTCTACCTTCAAACACGACAGTGCCTTCAGTACTTCTTCGACAGTAATCGTGACTGCTCTCAAGACACTTCCTGTGACTACTCCAATTTCCTCCGTTCTACTGACTTTCTCCTCAGCAAATACAGAGGAGAAATACTCATTTAGGACCTTGCCCATCTCCTGTGGCTCCACACAGAGGTGACCGCTTTGATTCCTGAGAGATTTCACTCTCTCTCTTCTAACCCTTTCCCCCCTTTTCTATCTATCATATCATATAATATATAAAACTCTCGCCCCAGATTCCAAAACGGAACTCCGTCCGTCCGGCACCCTGTCCCACTCCCTTTGCTGGCGCGCTCCCTGTGATTCTCCGCAACTCAGAAACCGGACGCAGGACCGCCCGCGTCTTTTCGAATTCGGAAGAGATTTCGCTTTTCTTTCTAAGTATGCGCTTCTCATTCCATTCCGTCGTGTTTAAGCGCACGTTTTAAATCAAAACCTTACCCACCCCCCCCCCCCCCCCCCCCAAAAAATCTCAAAACTAAACTGGCTTCTCACCCACACAAGCCTCACCAGCACCAGCCCCTGCTGAACATTCCATCGTGTGATGTCACAATGCCCAATGCTCACAGATGCCCAATCGGAATGGAGCCATTTACATATGCCAAAGCAGGATCCCCAGCCAATGGTGAACGTTCCATCGTGTGATGTCACAATGCCCAGTGCTCATAGACATCGTTGCCATAGTGACAGTACAGAGAGTCAGATGAGGGCCGAGGAGCCTTCAAAACAACATGAGATGTTCCCATATTGTGTGTGTGAAAATATTTTCACCCCTGAACCTCGATAAGAGCACCACCTGCACATCTTAATTAAATTAGAGAAAAACGGAAAAGAGGTCGGGGATTTACACTTTTAAGGCACTGTGTGTGTCGAATCTTCGTGTGTGTGATGCCGCACCGCAAACCCCCCCACCACCCCCCCCACGCGTTGCCGAGACGGACCCGACTTCGACAACTTCAAGATACACTATTTTAAGACGGAAGGGACCAGACTTCAACGACCAAATCTCCCCTGGGGGCTACAGGTAGGGAACGGTCTTTATGCACTTTTCCAACTCTGTGTGTGGGGGTGGTTAGTGTGTGTGAGGCCCCCCCCCCCCCCCCCCCCATTGGGGGCTATTGGGGGCCGCAGGACCGCCCACGTCTTTTCCACTTCGTCAGAGATTTCGCTTTTCTTTCTAAGTATGCGCTTCTCATTCATTCCGTCGTGTTTAAGCGCACGTTTTTAATGGATAACATACCCCCCCCCCCCCCCCCAATACTTCAAAACTAAACTGGCTTATCACCCACACAAGCCCCGATGCTCAAGACATCGTTGCCATAGTTACCGTACAGAGAATAGCCTGTGAGCCGAGGAGCTTTCAAAACAACATGATATGTTCACATATTGTGTAAAAATATTAACGTGTTTCAAACCCCTAAAACTCGATATGAACAACACATGCACAACTTAATTAAATTAGAGAAGAACGAACAATATGTCGAGATTTTAATATTCCAATCAATGCACGTTTGACATTGAGTTGTCTGCCAGTTGGCCAATCACGCGCTTTGTTTCAGGCCAGCACACAAAATGGCTGAGAGGGCTTCACAGATGCCTGTTTTACTGGAGATTCAAATGTGTTGTTCTGTGGAATAAATGTAATGGAAACATGCAGCAGCTTCATTGTATTTAGTGCAAAAAACATTAAAAAAGACAGAAGAAAGTGCTGCGAAGTGGATAAAAATGCAAGAGAACAAGGTCCATGCTGATGTGCTGGAACACAAATGAACCCATGAATCACCTACCTGAAAGGAAAGACTAAAGGCCGGAATTTATGAACATCAAACTGTATGGACTTTAATTAATCTAATTGCACCCTTTATAACGTTAATAGATTCATTCATTCATTCATTCATTCCTTATTCATTCACTCACTCACTCACTTACTCAGACGTTCATTCATGAAATTGAGGGCCTGAACTATAACGCGGTGAATTGAACATTGTCACTAATGCCAGCCTGTTGTACAGTTATTAGTCTATAACAGATAATCTCGGAGCTTCATGCGAAAACATGCAGGGACAAAATGCTCCGATCGCGTAACTTACGAACTCGCGGCAAATAGCAATCAATTTCACTCCCTTTTTCTCCCGTTATCATGGTCCGAAAACGAGCAAACTAAAATACTGACGACCACCCCCCCCCCCCCCCCCCCCCCCCCTTCCCGGCCACAGATATGATCCTCGCCTCCACGATCGCAAATCGGACGCTTATTAATTGAGACCGCTTCTTCACTTTACCGCGAGTACCGGTAGGTTTTCACAGGAAGGACCGAGCTTATTTCTTAACGGCTAATTACTCTACAACACGCTGGCATTAGTGACACTGTTTACTTTACTGCAATAGCTTAGACCCCCACACCCCTCTCCACCTCCTATCCAACAACCCCCCTCCCTCCACACTCTTCCCCCTCTCCCTCCTCATCTTTGTGTGTGACGACAAACGCACCACCACTCCCCCTCTCCCTCCTCATCTTTGTGTGTGACGACAAACGCACCACCCCCCCCCCCCCCCCCCTTTGGTGCAGGAGGCGCGCGCACAGCATCTTGAACGCTCAGCAAATGTTTGAATTCTTCACTAACCGTCATTCTGACTTTGCTTGTGAAGACGGGAGTCGTGGATTGCATTTGTCTGACAATAATAATCAGCTTTATTTTTATTGGATAGAATTTATTTGTTTCACATCAACCTGATCATTATATAAATCTTAAAAAGTCAATTTAATTTACAGGCTTATTTTTAAAAAAAAAAGATTTTATTGCATTTCATTGTTATTTTCTTTATTTTTATCAATTTGAATTTACTAATTTAACTGTTCATTATAAATCTTCAGGAGTGCATTTCATTTTTAACATTAACATTTTATTGTTAAATTCAATATTTGTATTTCATTGAATTGATTTATTTCTCACTTAACATTACTTTTAAAGACTAATAATTTCAACACCCCTCCCTCCCCCTCACCCCTCTCCACCTCCGATCCCACACCCCCCTCCCTCCACACTTTTCCCCCTCTCCCTCCTCATCTTTGTGTGTGACGACAAACGCACCACCCCCCCCCCCCTTTGGTGCAGGAGGCGCTCACACATCATCTTGAACGCTCAGCGATTGTTTGAATTCTTCACTAACCGTCATTCTTACTTTGCTTGTGAAGACAGGAGTCGTGGATTGCATTTGTCTGACGATAAAAATCAGCTTTATTTTTATTGGATTGAATTTATTTGTATCACATCAACCTGCTCATTATATAAATCTTAAAAATTCCATTTAATTTACAAGCTTATTTTTTAAAGAATAACATTTTATTGCATTTCATTGTAATTTTCTTTATTTTTATCAATTTGATTTTCTCATTTAACTGTTCATTATAAATCTTCAAGAGTGCATTTCATTTTTAACATTAACATTTTATTGTTAAATTCTATATTTTTATTTCATTGCTTTGATTTATTTCTCACTTAACATTACTTTTAAAAACTGATAATTTCAACACCCCTCCCTCCCTCTCTCCCCCCTCCCCTCCCCCTCTTCCTCCCCTGCCTCTGAAAAAACGTTTTACTAACGTAAAATATTCCCCGTTTGTTTCATCTTTACCATTTTGAAATTTCTAGATTCTAAACGCTTGCCTTTGAAAACTAAAATCATTGAAATTTCACTTTGTCATCGTTGACTTTTTTAAAAGAAGATAAGTTGTGAGGTCGGGTGCATAGTGTGAAGACGCTCTGATCTGTTTGTGGAGGCGCAAGCATAGAGAAGAGTGCATTTCATTTAAACGAATAATTTTATAACATTACCATTTGATTGCATTTCATTGTAAAATTCATTGTTTGTTTTTCATTGAATTGATTTACTTCTCACTTAATATTACTGCATTTTAACACATACTTTTAATTTCAAAAACTGTTTCAAAAAAAATAATTGCTGACTTTCATTGACAACTTAGATTCAAATTCATTGTTTTTTCACTGTCATCGTTGACTATTTTTTAAATTTTTTACACAAAATATTTTGACATAAACTTTTTATACATTAAATTTACCCAATTTGAAAAATCTTTATCATTTTGAGAATACAGACGTCTTGACTATTGTCTTTAATTCATAAAGACTGTTTTCTAACATTAAAATTACCCCATTTGTTACATCTTTACAATTTTGAGATTAACGATTGTCTTTCATTGAAAACATTTTATAGGTTTTTATTTGACGTTTAAATTGATAACATATTTAAAAAGACATTTCATTGTAATTGGCAACAGGTTTCATTGTGATTGATTTCATTCTAGAGGAAAGGAACAATTTTCAAGAAATTGATCTGTTTTCTTTGACAACTGAGATTTCAACAAAATTTCTTTGCGATTTATTTCATTTGATCTCATATCTACCATTTTGAATAAATTCATCTGAGAGTGTGTTTCGGCTTTTTAAAATTCGGAAAAATTCCATTTTGTATAACTTATTACAGTCTTCATTGCCAACAGAGATTCTGTTTTCAAATCATGCCAAGAGGAAAGAATAAACATACAGGGCGGTCGTGTGATGAGAAAAAGAAACATCGAGAAGTAATGAGGAGGAGAAGGGAACAACTGACTCAGCAAGAAACAACACAAAATCTCCGAGATAATCCAGAAATAAACAAGGAGAGAAGGGCACAACAGACACAGCCAGAAACATCTCACTGTCTCCAAGATAGTCAGGGTACAAAGCGGGAGAGAAGTGCACATGAGACGAACCAGGAGAGAAGGGCACAAGAGACACAGCCTGAAACATCTCAGTGTCTAGAAGATAGACAGGGGAGACAGCGGGAGAGAAGTGTACATGAGATGCAGCAAAAAACAACTCAACATCTCAGAAATAAACGAGAGAGGGAGCAGGAGAGAACAACTCGAGAGACAGAGCCAGAAATAAGTCAACGTCTCAGAAATAAACGAAAGAATGAGCAGGAGAGAAGGACTCGAGAGACAGAGCCAAAAAGAAGTCAACGTCTCATCAATAAACAAGAGTTGGAGCAGGAGATAAGGACTCGAGAGACAGAGCCAAAAAGATGTCAACGTCTCAGAAATAAACGAGAGAGGGAGCAGGAGAGAAGGACTCGAGAGACAGAGCCAAAAAGAAGTCAACGTCTCAGAAATAAACGAGAGAGGGAGCAGGAGATAAGGACTCAAGAGACAGAGCCAAAAAGATGTCAACGTCTCAGAAATAAACGAGAGAGGGAGCAGGAGAGAAGGACTCGAGAGACAGAGCCAAAAGAAGTCAACGTCTCAGAAATAAACGAGAGAGGGAGCAGGAGATAAGGACTCGAGAGACAGAGCCAAAAAGAGGTCAACGTCTCAGAAATAAACGAGAGAGGGAGCAGGAGAGAAGAACTCCAGAGACAGAGCAAGAAAAAAGTCAACGTCTCAGAAATAAACAAGAGAGGGACCTGGAGAGAATAACTCAAGAGACAGAGCCAGAAACC